>NC_136270.1:96084349-96227169 GCF_964187855.1 Myxine glutinosa
GCCCCATACCTCCCCCTCCCTTCCTCACCCTCCACGTCCTCTCCTCCTCCCCCATATTATCTCACTCCCCCACTCCCCCCCCCCCTCCCCTCTCGCTACCTCTCCCCTCTTAATATTCCCGCCACGAAGCGACTCTGCCTTGTCAAGCAATTTTAGGGTACTTTTGCTACAAAGGAAATAAATACAGGGACAAGACACGAGTGGAGAGAGGGATGAGCAAGCACATGTATAAATAATTGGGAAACAATTGGCTCATGTGGAAAGTGAGCTGAAGTTGGGAAAGGCACGTGTGGATAGATTTAACAAAAAAAAAAAAAAAATTGAGGAAGTAAACGTGTGTGTGTTTGTGGCAGGGTGTTGGGTCATTGTGTGCATTATGGCAAATAGGTCAAGATAGGTCAAGACACAGAAGAATAACGGGGAACATTCTGCACAGCAGACTACAAATCTCGATCTGCCAACTGAGCCGAGCTATCCTCATTCTTATAATTCCCTGCCAATTTTTACTTCAGTACTTTCCTTTTAAATCGATTTGTTCTTCCTTCCACGCAATATAATTCCATGTGCTATATATCCTCTGAATGAAAGATGTCTTCCCTTTGTCTCTTTTACTTTACCTTCAACATGCGTATAGCCTCAATTGACCTTTCAACTTCCAACATTCCCAAAATTAGATTTTTCTCCATCAGTCCCCTGAAATATCTTCAATACAATTATATCACATCTCCACACAATCTTCTTCTGCTTAATCTGAAAGATAGTCTTTTGTAATCCTTTTTCAGAAAAAAATAATCCTGCCTTATTCTTTCAGTTATTTGGGGCACTCCGTCACTGGGAGCTCGTCAGCCAGGTAAGGCCGCAGGTAGGCTCAGGGAGCCAGTTAGGTTAGAGTGAGTGGGGCCCGAGGATCCAGGAAAGGGACCCGGGTTGCCCAATGCCAAGGTGGGCATCGAGGGGGTAAGTGCCAGGGAGGGCTTTCCCCAGGTAGATTAGAGTGAGGAGCAGGCAAGCTCGGGAGGCAGCTCCAGTGAACGGAGGGGTGCAGGTAGGTCGACCTGCTGGTAGAGCCACACGACCCAGCCCGCTGGTAGAGCCAGCACGCTGAAAGATAGTCTTTTGTAATCCTTTTTCAGAAAAAAGAATCCTGCCTTACATCCTTGTAATGTAAATTCCAAGTGCTTTCTTGGTTTTGGAAATACGGAAACATTTTTTTGAATGAAAAAACAAATTGTTTTGTGAAAGTGCCTTCAACAAAACACGCGATGTGCAAAGAAATATGTGTGTGACCCCAAGTCCACCTATCATCGGCATGCAGTGATAATGTCACCACACCTTGCACGCACCCTGCCACGAGACTATATAATGGGTAGAAATGTTTGCACTGATGCCGTCACACCCGCAGTCAGTCATTTATTAATTCTGCTTTGTTTATTTATCCCGAGTTATCCCTCGAAGTAAAGTTTTGTCGAAACTGTAACAAGAAAGTTCCTCTCACACTATGGACATTGAGTCTGCCTTTATTACTGGAGCCAACCGTGGAATCGGGTTAGAACTAGTCCGGCTCCTCGCAGCGAATGAATTAACACACCAGAAGGCAACACGCGTGCTTGCTGCTTGTCGTTGTCCTGAAGAACGAGCAGAGGTAAGTGAATGGGGAGGCAGTGGGGTTGATATTGGCATGGGTTAGGGGATGACGACAGGTGTGAGTTGCTTTATACATTGATTTTGCGTATCGGATGTAGACGTATACTTATACTTTGTAGAATTTGCTTTTTGCGTTTGTGATAGATGGAGGAGGAGCCAGTTATTAGAAATAAGGCAAAGATTCCTGGTTGTGTTGGCATAATGTAGGATTCTTTTACTGGTTGGTGAGCATGTGTTGTCATGTGTACCCCAATTTTGGAACTGGCCGGCAACCAGATCAGGGGTCGGGCCTTGATCAGGCCACGTTTTCCAGTCTTTGGCCAGCGGAACACCACTAGAATTCTGAAGGCCGACGTGGGGAGATGGTTCCACATCTGAAGCCATTAGTCAGGACTGCGCCAATGCAGGCGTTGAATGTCATTAGGTGACGACGGCATAATGAGGTTCCTGGAATAATCTCCCCGGTGGTGGGAACTTGTGACGGTACAGAGGGTGTTTTGTAACAGCTCTCTATATGCCTCACTGAGAGCGAGCGCATCCTTAGACTTTGAAACAGGACAGAGATCACCGTCCTGCTGTGTCCTTGCGGGTGTGCCTGCCCATCATACCTTCGCCCGCTCTTTTGCCTCCCTTACCTATTTGCAATCGCTGATTAAAAGGAGGGAGTAGATGGGACCGTCAACCAGAGTCCAAGCGAAGAGGGGGCCCATGCAGAGGCGAATGAGTGGGAAATGCATCGGTGCCCAAATTATCGTCAGTGAGCAATGGTCATATGCGACATTTATACCATGATCCGCTCACTCGCTCAACCTTTTAGACAAAAGTGGTCTGCAATGCAGTCCTGTGGTCTTCAGATTCTTGGACATTGAACAAAAGTTGTACACTTCTCTCTCTGCATCAACCTATCGCCGTTGACTGCTTTGTGAAAAACTGAAGCCTTTATGGCTCTCTGCTGTCAATCACCTTTCAGGTACTCCGACGGTCAGCAAGGTCTGGAGCAGTGACAGCCCTTCTCAAATGGTACACTCCCACAGGCGAAGTGTTGGAACTTGGAATACCTGGCAACTGAAGTGGAACAGAAAGTGAAGTGCTAAAATGAATCTCGGTCGATCCTAGACAAACTGGTTGAACTGGATTCAGCTATACTCATTGATATTCGAAACACAGTCTTCGAGCGCTTTCACCAGACCATTACCTCTCACTTCAATAGCCTGGAAAGGCACGTGTGCATAGAGATCAAGACCAGCTTTCATGTGAATAGTGTGATGTCATTACTGGAGTCTTTTGTTGAATTGTCAATACTCAGCAGACAGAGTTTGAAGACTTTGAAGACCTTCCTGGATTAAACTGTGGACCTAACAAGTACAATTCAGCCCAGGAGCGTGTGCTGATGCTGAACTGCTGTTTTGACGATGAAGAAGCTGAAGACACTGTGCTGTGACCCAAGAATAAATTCAAGACGGAGGTGTTCATTGTAAACATTGCTCAGCTAATCAGTCTTTTTTTTGTATGCCGAGTCGAGGCTCGTGGAAGGTCGAGAATGCCGAATGGATCAGGATGCAACAGAACAAAAGGAACAGTAGAGAGAGAGGGGTGGGAGAGTTGAAAGACAGAATAGAGGGAAACTTGGACAAACAATGGGAGTGGGGTGGAATGGGGGCAGGAAAGGATGCTTGGGTGGAAAGGATGGATACAGAAGGAAACTCTCAGGAAGGAAAAACTGGAAAATTTGAAGGGGGCGAGCTTAGGGGTGGAAGTGGCGTAGGGGTTAACCAGGATAGAAAAGATGATGGTTTTAGATGGGGCAATCCGAGATTATGGTGAATAGCTGTGTTGAACACCTGGAGGGAAGAATGCGATTGAAGAGAATGTGGAAGTTGGTTCAACAGGTGGAAAAAAGGAGTGGAGGCATGCAGTGATTCTGGATTTTTGTAGTTTCGACAGAAGGGAGTTTTGGTGAACCACGTGCACCATGCAGAAACTTGGGGTTGGGGAGCGGGGGGAGGGGGTGAAAGCACGGAAAGAGCAGAGGATGCAAGATCAGAAAGGAGGTGGTAGAAGACAGAGAGACCACCGTTCTGTTTGCATTGGGCCCGTCTTGAAGCATACAATAAATCAATAAGTTTAGATTCCTGTCCAGCGAGCCTCGTTCACTGTCCCCACCGCTCCCCCCCCCCCCCCTCCACCCCCAAAACCCCCTTCATGAGGTCAAGCAAGCCACAGAAAATCTTGCCCACTCCCATGCCAACGATCTGGAACCCACAATTGAAAGTGTATTTATGCAATTTCTACCTTTCTTGCAATTTCAACAAACCTTCAAACGTCACACAAACAAACCAAGTCAACAGAACTGAGAATGTACCAAATTCCTCCATACACACACCCTCAAGCAAACATTTCCTCACATTGAAAAAGCTCTTCATATTTACCTGCCAATGATGCTATCGAATCGCAGTGGTGAGGGTGAGCGAGCGGTCCTCCTCAAAACGAAAACGTATGAAGAATGAGGTCAGGAACCGAATGGGTTAAGGTTGACTTGATACTCTTTCAATCATGACCATCGAGACTGGAGTACCGAGAGGACTTGACTTCTCAAAAATCATTGATGAGTTTAGCAGAAATAAAAATCTAGGAAAAGACCGATGCAATGTTATATGTGTAGTGGTTTATGTGGATCAAATGCAAATATCAAATGATGGTCTTACAAATGAGTTGTGCTGTCTTGCCTTAAATAGTTGTCATTGTCGATTTAGTTTTAAAATGTAATTTTTTTTTTCAATAAAGTGTTCTTGTTTATTGTTTATATGGGGTTTCGGTTTGTTTGTTTTTTTTAAATAATAAAATATCAAATGAGCATCAACGTAGTATTAATAACAACATATCCTGAGATATAGGCCTGACCACACTTTGACCTTATGCATACTTAACATAGTGCACTGTGACTTAGGTTACCGATGTCCATTACTGCGGGATGGGAAGGACGAGTAGGAGGACCCATGTTTGGGTTACCACCTGGATCCCAGGCACCCTTAATCCCTCCCTGCCTGTATCCTATAAGCCTTCATTCTTGTACACTGAGATGGTTCCTGAAACACTATCCTTTTGCCCAATTCTGTGTGAATGCATGACTGCGTGTGTTAGGCGCCATAGGGAATTTAGTTTCTCTAAGTGTTGTGGCTACTTATTGTCCCTCGTCGCACCGCGGAGCGAAAGGGGCACTATGGTTCCCCCCCCCCCCCCCCGTCCGTGTGTGCGTGCGTGCGTCCGTGTGTGCGTGCGTGCGTACGTGCGTGCGTGCGTACGCGAAGGACCGAATTCTAATTTGGTGTGTGGGTGCAACCCACGTCAAAATCCAAGATGGCCACCGCCATGTTTGTCTGAACATTGTGAGCGGAATATCTTGAAAAATAAGCGATGTACTAACTTCTAATCTGGTGTGTGGGTGTATCTCGGCATAAGGAAGAACGCTATTGAAAATTGGGTCGCCACGTCAAAATCCAAGATGGCCGCCACCATATATATGTCTGAACATTGTGAGCGAAATATCTTGAAAAATAAGCGAAGTACCAACTTCTAATCTGGTGTGTGGGTGTATCTAGGCATAAGGAAGAACGCAATTGAAAATTGGGTGGCCACGTCAGAATCCAAGATGGCCGCCACCATATATGTATGTCTGAACATTGTGAGCGAAATATCTTGAAAAATAAGCGACGTACCAACTTCTAATCTGGTGTGTGGGTGTATCTACGCATAAGGAAGAACGGTATTGAAAATTGGGTCGCCACGTCAAAATCCAAGATGGCCACCACCATATATATATGTCTGAACATTGTAAGCGAAATATCTTGAAAAATAAGCGACGTACCAACTTCTAATCTGGTGTGTGGGTGTATCTACGCATAAGGAAGAACGCCATTGAAAATTGGGTCGCCACGTCAAAATCCAAGATGGCCGCCACCATATATATGTCTGAACCTTGTGAGCGAAATATCTTGAAAAATAAGCGACGTACCAACTTCTAATCTGGTGTGTGAGTGTATCTACGCATAAGGAAGAACGTTATTGAAAATTGGGTCGCCACGTCAAAATCCAAGATAGTCTCCGCCATGTATGTCTGAACCTTGTAAGCAGAAAATCTTGAAAAATAAGCGAAGTACCAACTTCTAATCTGGTGTGTGGGTGTATATAGGCATAAGGAAGAACGCCATTGAAAATTGGGTCGCCACGTCAAAATCCAAGATGGCCGCCACCATATATATGTCTGAACCTTGTGAGCGAAATATCTTGAAAAATAAACAAACTACCAACTTCTAATCTGGTGTGTGGGTGTATCTAGGCATAAGGGAGAAAGCTATTGAAAATTGGGTCGCCACGTCAAAACTTTCCCTCGTGGTCCCCCTGTGCTGTCTTTCCCTCGTGGTCCCCCTGTGCTGTCTTTCCCTCATGGTCCCCCTGTGCTTTCCCTCGTGGTCCCCCTGTGCTGTGTTTCCCTCGTGGTCCCCCTGTGCTGTCTTTCCCTCACGGTCCCCCTGTGCTGTCTTTCCCTCGTGGTCCCTCTGTACTGTCTTTCCCTCGTGGTCCCCCTGTTCTGTCGTTGCCTCGCGGTCCCCCTGTGCTGTCTTTCCCTCGTGGTCCCCCTGTGCTGTCTTTCCCTCGTGGTCCCCCTGTGCTGTCTTTCCCTCGTGGTCCCCCTGTGCTGTCTTTCCCTCGTGGTGCCCCTGTACTGTCTTTCCCTCGTGGTCCCCCTGTGCTGTCTTTCCCTCGTGGTCCCCCTGTGCTGTCTTTCCCTCGTGGTCCCCCTGTGCTGTCTTTCCCTCGCGGTCCCCCTGTGCTGTCTTTCCCTCGTGGTCCCCCTGTACTGTCTTTCCCTCATGGTCCCCCTGTACTGTCTTTCCCTCGTGGCCCCCCTGTGCTGTCTTTACCTCGTGGTCCCCCTGTGCTGTTTTTCCCTCGTGGTCCCCCTGTGCTGTCTTTCCCTCGTGGTCCCCCTGTGCTGTCTTTCCCTCATGGTCCCCCTGTACTGTCTTTCCCTCGCGGTCCCCTTGTGCTGTCTTTCCCTCGTGGTCCCCCTGTGCTGTCTTTCCCTCGTGGTCCCCCTGTGCTGTCTTTCCCTCACGGTCCCCCTGTGCTGTCTTTCCCTCGGGGTCCCCCTGTACTGTCTTTCCCTCGTAGTCCCCCTGTGCTGTCTTTCCCTCGTAGTCCCCCTGTACTGTCTTTCCCTCGCGGTCCCCCTGTGCTGTCTTTCCCTCGTGGTCCCCCTGTGCTGTCTTTCCCTCGTGGTCCCCCTGTACTGTCTTTCCCTCGCTGTCCCCCTGTGCTGTCTTTCCCTCGTGGTCCCCCTGTGCTGTCTTTCCCTCGTGGTCCCCCTGTGCTGTCTTTCCCTCGTGGTCCCCCTGTGCTGTCTTTCCCTCGTGGTCCCCCTGTGCTGTCTTTCCATCGTGGTCCTCCTGTGCTGTCTTTCCCTCGTGGTCCCCCTGTGCTGTGTTTCCCTCGCAGTCCCCCTGTGCTGTCTTTCCCTCGCGGTCCCCCTTTGCTGTCTTTCCCTCGTGGTCCCCCTGTGCTGTCTTTCCCTCGCGGTCCCCCTGTGCTGTCTTTCCCTCGCGGTCCCCCTGTGCTGTCTTTCCCTCGTGGTCCCCCTGTACTGTCTTTCCCTCGTGGTCCCCCTGTGCTGTCTTTCCCTCGCAGTCCCCCTGTGCTGTCTTTCCCTCGTGGTCCCCCTGTACTGTCTTTCCCTCATGGTCCCCCTGTGCTGTCTTTCCCTCGTGGTCCCCCTGTGCTGTCTTTCCCTCGCGTTCCCCCTGTGCTGTCTTTCCCTCGCGTTCCCCCTGTACTGTCTTTCCCTCGCGGTCCCCCTGTACTGTCTTTCCCTCGCGGTCCCCCTGTACTGTCTTTCCCTCGCGGTCCCCCTGTACTGTCTTTCCCTCGCGGTTGTCAGCTCTTTCACGAGCCTCGATTCAGTATACACAAAAAAAGAAAAATCCAAGATGGCCGCCTTGCATCTTCCACTTTGTCAACTCACATCACTTCACCGACGGGGGACCTAGGCGTAACGCTTGTTATAACTCATTGTGTCTTTTTGCAGATTTCCATGTTTGTTTTGACTTGGGTTTCTTTGTTAAAGTGTTTATTTATCTCTTACAGACTGCATGCATATCAGTTTCTGCCATCTTTCCCACGCAAACCGTTTTGGCTTTATTAAGTAGTAGCAGGTGTAACCGGTATTACCCGATGCTTTTCTAATCATTTTGGCATTGTGAAGAAATCATAAATGTTTTTTTTCTATTTTTTTGTTGGCGCCTAAAACACTCCCCTTCACCCGGATTGTTAGGGTTTTGACTTATCCACCTGAGAATGAGTCTGCAACTCCCACCTAGTGTTCCTTGTGGTTTTGGGTGAAGGCCATCAACATGACAATGCTTTTGTCTTATCTGTAATGTCTTTTGTCAGAAAACCATGTGGAAACTAAAAGACAAGGAAATATAAATCACAGGGAATTGCAGCCGTTTTTGCAGTAACAGCAAAACTGGACTTTTTCTTGATCAGGTGTTGGATGAATCACCATCTAAAATGTTATTAATTGTTCTGAAGCTATGGATAAATGCCTCTTCTACAACTTAAAGAATGAGATGCAATGGGGGCAGGTTGCACCCACGCAACACTCTGAAAGATGCCCCTCGATGTCGTGATTGTTTCGAGACTAATTGGATAAATATTGTTGTGTTGTTGTGGTTGGGGTACAGGGTAGTCATCAAACTATAAGACCTGAGCATGGACTATGTGTTCATGTGGTATGTATCTTTTGTTTTACCTCTTTTCCTCCTCTTTTCCCTGTATCTCTTTTCTTTTCTTTTCAGTGCAAATAAACCTTTATAAAGGTAAAAGACATGTTCCCATATTTCGCCCCTCACATTCGCACACCACCACCCAAATTTGGTTTCATTGGGAATAACCTTGGGGAACCCTAAGTCAAGAACACAGTGTAGATTAATTGAATGAAATGCAGTCAATGTTTATACCTTTTGGCTGTTCTCTGTATACACCTGATGCAGACTGCCGATGTTAACAGAGGCTGTCTGATGCAACAATATGAAGTCGCTCAACAAGTTCACAGCATGAGGTTCGCTCTCATCTTCCCCTCCCTCTGGCATCAGCACGGTGAGATGATGTCAATGTCATCACCTGTGGCGGGGCCTCTGGGAAGACCCTTCTTCTTCTTTCGTGTATCATCAGATGGCCAGCTCAGTGTCGTGCAGCCATGCCCTCGTCTCTGGTCCTACGTCGAAGAGGCCGGCTTCTGAAGGTGGTCTGTATAGGGGGCCGGTGGTAATTATGTGTTCGGCAGTCTGCTCAGGCTCGTCACACTCGCACGCGGCGCTGTCTGCCAGGCCCCACATCTTCAGCGATGATTTGAAGCGGCCGACCCCCGTACGTAGACGGTTCAGCAAGGTCCATTGCAGGCGTGGTAGGTCTTCTCCTACGACGCCACCTCCTGGGTCCCAGATGTAGCGGTGGATGCGGGTGGGCCCGGCCGTTTCCCACACCTGCTTCCAAGATGCCGCCAGCCATGCGCTTCTAGACAGGTCCTCAGGGATAGAACTGAGCATCTCTTGTGCCGCCTTGTTGTAGGGATGGCCGGACTTGAGTCTGCTTGGAGGCGCCACTATCGTTGTGGTGTTGTGCAGGATGTGTCAGTCGTGTTTCTGGGCATTCCTTGCCAGGGCGAGGGTAGCAGCCTCCCGTCGGAGGCCGGCCGGGGCAATTCCCACTAGGACTGGCAGGTGGAATGCCGGGGTGGGCTTCAAGCAACCAGCTTCAATGCGGAGGGCGTTGTTAATGGCAACATCAACCTTTCTCACCTGTGGGCTTCTGCTCCAGGCTGGGGCGCAGTATTCGGCTGCAGAGACCAGGGCTTGTGTGGATATTCGTAGGGTCTTGGCGGAGGCTCCCCAGGTCGTACCAGCGAGACGTCGGATAAGTGAGACCCTTGATGTCACCTTGGCCTTAACTTCTTCTAGGTGTTGCTTGAAGGTCAGTATCCGATCTAGGCATACACCGAGGTACTTTGGGGCTTGCTGGAACTCCAGGCGTTTGTTGTCAACGAACACGTCCAGTTCCCTTTTTGCTTCTCTGTTGTTAAGATGGTATGCCGCTGACACTGTCTTACCAATGCTGAGCTGCAAACGCCACCTCCGGAGGTAGGCTACCAAGGTGCCCATGTCTTGTTTGATACCGTTTTCCATCGCCTTCCATGTTGGTCGTCGCAGGATGATGGCCAGGTCGTCCGCGTAACCGTACTTTCTGGATGTTGTATCCAGCAGGTCGTAGATGTAGATGTTAGACAGCATCGGCGAGAGAACAGAACCCTGCGGGACACCATTCCTCAGTCTTCTGAGCCTGCAGCGCTGGCTGTCGCTGGTCTGTAGGACGAAGCTGCGGTTTGACAGCATCTCCATGATGTAGTTCACCATATTCCGGGCCGGGATTGTCCTCAACAACTTCAGGTGGAGTCCACGGTGCCAAACGGTGGGATGACCCTACTACTGCTATAATAACGCGGTGTGTTATTGACCGAGTTGTTAGGGTTAGGGTTAGCAACTGCTTTGGCATTTTACAGCTCATCCAATGACTTTTTATTGACAGTCGTGGCGGGGGAAGTAAACACGACAATATTTTGTCATAAACGCTAGACCAGAACGATACTCAAGCCAGAATAGGCCTTACGAGCAGTTTTTTGGCCTCAACAATGAAAGAAAAGTTACATTCAGCAAGGTGGAAGAAATAATCAATATTTAAAGGCAGCTCCAAAGGTTAACTTTCATGTGTATTTGTTTGTTTGTTTGTGCATTGTGCACCTGTTTCATGTTTATAAGAAACAGTCAGTACATTTATGCGGAATCATTTGAGTGAATGATTTATTCTCTTTATGGTGAACTATTTTCTCCAGTTGATGGATTTTGATAGATCAAGCTAGATTGTCCAATCGTTTTCTTTTGCACTAATTGTAAAGCTATTGGAAATACGTGTACAACACTGATTAAATAAATTAGTTCCTATATATATTTTGTTTGTTTACAAAGTCGAGGCTCTTGTAAGAGCTAACACATTAAATGCAAAAAACATAAACGGACACATAAAACAATATAATAAAGGGAGCGGGAGACAAGAGGGGGAGAGAGGGGGAAGCACACAAGCACAACAACAGTCGAGAACAGGGACATCAGGAGATCTGTGGAAGGGAGAGGGCTGGGGGAGGGAGGGGGTAATGGAGGGTGGGGGGAGGGGTACACGGTATAAAGCAAATGAACACTACTAGGAATTTCAGGAATGAGGTCGGAGATTGAAAGAGGCGGATTTGGGGTGTATTAACGGGGTAGAAAAGATCAAGGTTTTGGATGGGGGAAGATAAGAGATGGTGGTGAACAGCTGTTTTTAAGATCTGGAGGTAGAAGAGGGATTGAAGAGAGTGAGGGACTTTGTTCCAGAGTTTGTTCCTTTAGGATAGTCAATTGGACCTCTGGAACTGTGCCAAGACCCATCTCGCAAAAAATATACTATTTCACTTATGTATTTTTTTTGATAATTACATTGGATTCTCAACATTCTTGTGATGGCTAGGAAGGCAAGGAAAACTATACTTACACTCGTACTTTAGCATCAGTAAACTTTGTCCTAGTTACTGAAAGATGGACAAGCGTTGTATTACAAAGTGTGCCGTCCCTAGCTAGGGTGGACGTTAAGCTGATGACCCATCTGCCCATCATTAGGTTGTAGCTATGAAACATCCCACAGTGTGTTTGACGAAGTGTAGGCAAGTTATCATTGGCACCTGATGCTAATTACAAATTCCCACCCAAATCACTTTCAGTCAAACTCAGGCCTTACCAGCTCGCTTGTAAAAGGCTCGGGCCAAAAACCTACCCAGGCTTGCCAAGAAAGTCGGTATAATTGGAGCTGTTAAGGAAGAGATAGTCGAGTGTATGATATAGACAGAATGATGGACATGTGCATTGTGTATAGTTTTGATATTTTGTTGACTAAGCTTATAAATAGAATAATTTTCATTGTGCAGGTGTGTCACAGCATGATCTTCGTTTTTGATGGTTTAAAGTGTATTCCAGTACAGTACAGTATTGTATCCAAAATAACTTAAAGGTTTATCTACAAAACACTATATGCACGGGAATATGTAGCGAGTGGTTTCAGACTAGTGCATCTTGGTTATGTTGGGGGTGGAGTGGCAGGGGGTTGGGGAGGGTGGGGAGAGGTAGGATTAAGTGGGTGAAGTAATTACTTGGTTAAGTGGGTTGAACAGTTCAAGACTGACCAGACGCTCGACAAAGTGTCTGAGTTGTTTGTGAAGGAGAAATTCATTAATACATTCTCGAATGACTTATCTGTTCTTCTGCATGAGAGGGCATTGTCGAATCTTCGAGTTCGCCAGGGATGCAGATCTTTTCTTCATTGCTCATAACAGAAATCTGCCACCATTGTTCAGTGTCCTAATGCCAGAGCTCAGGGGAAGGAGAATGAACATGTTGTGCTGAAAGGGAAGGATAAAATGTGGATTATTTCCAAGATGCAGCGTTTTGTGTATAATGGTAGGGCCATAGGGCCCTGCACTACTCCTATAACAACTAATTTAAGGGTAGGGTATTGAGTTCTGAGATGCGGTGTTATCTATGTAATTGAATAGGGCATGTTGCAAGCTAGGGGTTGCAGGTAATGTTTGAAAGGTGCTAATTTGTGGATGCTGAGGGATGCTGGTATGTGAAACGTTGGCCTAGAGAAAGGCCTTGGCAGGTAATACCTAAAACTGAAAGGTCGTGAAGTGAGTGTCGGCTGCCTGGTGAAAGCTCACTTCCCCAAGATAGAGGTGTCAGATGCCAAGTTGTAAATGTGTATTGGGAAGCACCATTTGTTGCTTGCATGCACTAATAAGCTCCTGCTGGAGAGCAATCCAATCCATTGCTGGAGCTAGAGGGCAGACGCTTGTGGTGAACGTGATCGTTGGAAACTCTTGCATGCAGAAGGAACAAGGCTGCAGCAGAGTCATGGGTGAAGAAGGGTTTGGTAGAAGAGGACCAGTAACTTGGAAAGTTCAGCTACATGTTATTGATTGGTACCTTGGTACAGAAGGTGCCAATTATTAACTCCTTAGCTGACAAGTGTGGTTGAAGTCCATGACCTTCCTGATGTAATTTACGACATGATCATTGATAATGTACCAAGAGCGAAGACGCCAAATGATCCGGATCCAGTGTGGCAAGAGGATTGCACAGTTACTACACAGGTTGATGCACAGAACGGTGATCAAGTGGCTCCTCCTGTGTTAGCTGAGCCTACATGACCAAATGGGAGTAGGGCCAGCTGAAGGTGCAGCAGAAATATCTTGAGGGGAAATATGTATCCCAAGCTGCTATGACTATATCGCTTTGGATGTAGTGAGGCTGCTGTTGTGGGGTCAAGTGAAAGGACCAGGGAGGAAGCAGTCAATGTCAGTAGCTCTTGCTGTGTTTGCTGAGGAAGTATGGTCATTTGTGGATCTGATGGGATACTTCCAGGAATACATTCCTACTTATGTGGTCATCGCTGTGTCACTTACAGATTTGACCAAGAGGGGCAATTCAGTAAGGGGGAGGGAGGGGAGTCGGGGCAGAGGGATGTTCAGGAAAATACCTTCATGACTTTCCAGCAACTTATTCAAAAACCCATTTTGTGGCCCTGTTGTCAATCTTTTGGTAATTCTTTTCCATGTTTGTAGATGGTTGTAGTAAATAATTGATATAATTTTTGAGAATTTGTGACTTTTTCTTGAAGTGGCGGCCGTGGTTAACTCATAACTATTTACGTATGCTTGACACTTAATATTCAATATGAAATGTAATGTTTGTTGAGGCGAGATGTTGATTCGAAAAAAGTATTTGTGTAAAAGGGTAACAAGTTATAATGTTGTAGTTATAACAAGTTATAATAAAACAAGTTATAATCTCTCTCTCTAACCTCTATAGAAAGATCATTAGGGGGCGGGGAGTTTCATGGTTGCTTCCACGTATAGGATCCTCCAGAAAGTACGAGCGGTTTGTAGAGGGAGGGATTTTTGTGAACACTCTCTCTCCGAAGATATGGGAATGGGAGAAAGAATAGGCATCCTCGAATTTCTTGCTTTGTTGTACACTGTGTCACATCAAAGTTTTGTGTTTAACTTTTGTAATCAACCTATTTGGAGTACACTCATCTGCTGGTGCGAATCGATCGAGTAAAGAACTTTCATGTTTTGTGACACCCTATATCCACAATGGTCCGAGGTACCTATCTCATTCCAGTTTTTAATTTTTGTACAATTTTTGGTGCCACTACATTTCCAGGGAGTTCATTCTATGGATTACCTAATCTCGGAGTGAAAGTCCCCTGCCTCACTGCTGTCCTAACTCTCCTCGTTTTACTATAGAACAGTAGTTACTGGCCCTGTCATTGTGCAATGTGCTGATAATCTCTGCATTTTTTTTGTCTGTACACCCTTCGTTATCTCAAACATCTCTAAAATTCCTTTGTAATCTCCTCATATCTAATTTATAAAGTCTTCTCTCTCCCTCAGCTGCTCCTCACAGCTTAGTTTAGTGAGCCCCAGAATCAATCCTCTTGCTCTATGCTGGATCCCCGATACAGCACTTATGTCCTTCAGAATGTGGCAATTAAAATTGCAAACAATATTCGAGGTGAGGTCTCACTAAAAACCTGTATAGTGTTGAAACTACTGTTAACTGTGGTGTTTACCTATCACCTGTATCAACTACCACACCCAGGTCTGAAGTGCAGGCTGAGAACTTTGAACATGCCCCTTCTCCTGTGTCCACATTTTCAAAGACTCCCCCTTGCATTATGTCGTCCCTATTTTCATTATCCTTCCTCATTTTGGCAACTCAGTAAATATTATCGTGTGACTACCCTTGGTGAATACCGTAGGGTAGCACGGAAGGCCAAACGAGCTTTTACTCCAAAGCGTTCAGTTCAATTGCAGACTTGATACACGCGGGGAAAGAAAGGGAAAGGGGACAATGAAGAGCTTACCTTCACGGATCCCACCACAGTCCTCAAACCTGCGGAAAATAAACTCAAGCGAAAAACAGGTTTAAAATGTACAGGGAAAATAATAAAACGATTTATTACAATAAAACACCTGTGACAGGAAAAACGCGACAGTGAAACTAAAGTCCTCTTCGGGACATCCCCACACCAGACACAAATCACAAACAAGGGATAAAATAACTGGATAAATGAAAACGTGTGGTGTATTGTGCACTTAGCTCCGATCACTGGTCATCATCATCACTGGGATCTCATCAGGGTTTGCAAACGGGTCTGGAGGTCCGTGCGTGGGAACACGTCCAGTAGGCCTCGATGCGCCCTTTCACGCTGCAGCGCTCGTACACTCGTCGTTCGCATGGAGAACCGCAGTTCCTGGGCCGCAGCTCTTCCTGCAGCCTCTGTACGTCTCCGATGGCATCTCTGAACAGGGTCGGTCCGATCGCTTCCTGGAGCCCGTCATCCACGCACAGCCATCTTCCACCAAATTCCGGAACTAAGAGGAGAGAGTCGAGGGCAGAGGAAGGCATGAGGGGCAAGAGAGAGAGGGAAGGCAAGAAGAAGGCAAGAGAGAGAAAATGTCGGTCCGAGAGTTCTTTTATTGACCGTCTCATGATGTCATCTGTGCCTCTCCACCAATGCCCGCAGGCCAGCACTGCATGCTCAGCTCTCCACCAATCCACACGCAGTCCACTTCTGACGTCATCAGTCGAACCTTGCCAGTCAGCGCGCTGCTTCCTCCTCGTCCTTCCTTCACCAATCAGCGAGTCTCTTCCTACCCCGGCTTTCCCGTTGGTCAACTCCCACCCAATCACTGTCCTTCTTGGCATGGCTCGGCCTGCTCGACCGATGTGTGTCTGCCAGGCAGAATTGTTAGCCTTAGTGCTTGATGCCAGGCTTCCGGTTGGTTTTTATTGTTGTTTAGTGTAGTTTAATGTCAATTCAAACAAGTGTCTATGGTGCGGTGTCATAAAGGACAAAGGATAGATCGCAGAGGTTTGACTAACAAGGTAGTAGTTAACATAATCCTTATAACTAGTTAACATGCCCCATTCCTCGTAATGGGGACGAGGATACACCTTAATCCAACATCCGGGCTAAACAGGTCCTCTCCTTAATACATGGTGGTAGTTCTTCTTCTTCACGACAGTCGGAGCATGTTACCCACACAAATCTACCTGGTCTAAAGTATCTCTACCGCACCTACATAACAATATTCCACAGTTGGCTCTCCAATTCCTCATTTGACACGGGCGAATCTCTCAATCTTACATGATCCAACAGTTCCTTTGTGAAAGCCGAATGGGTTTTCCAAGAACGTCCTACTCCTCCACATCCATTACCACCTCTCCTCCACATCCTTTACTGCCTCCTCCTCATCCTTTATGATTTACTTAGCACCATCGAGCTCATTCCTACTTGCACCCTCAAGTCTTCAAACACACTGCTTTCTACACTTGCCACTTCTTTCCACCCATTGCACAGAGCATGCAAATCCTTCCTCAGCTAATAAAAATTCCTTCTGCCTATTCATCCGTACCTCTCTCTCACTTTCACAACCACCTACCCACTCCAACCCCACAAACGTCAAACATGAAAAATGAAACAATCTCATTCATCTTTTTTTTTAGCGCCAATATATGTTAATGTGATTACTGTTGGTGACAGGCATATGCATCATCGCTATTTGCGCATGCGCTTCCCGGCGGTGCCGGTGTCTTGTTCATCCTGGTGTATTGTTGCCTCATGGCTCGTCACCCGACAAAGGGTGGTGATTAAATGCTGATGTTATAACAAAGCCTGAACGTGTTTTGGTTGGGCATTCGCTCTGAAGGAAGGAGAGGCGTTTACCATTTACTGGCGTGGTGGCAGTGTCTTTGAGCCCATTCGTCCGCTGACTCAACAACCGACGACGTACGAACTGGTAAATTCCCGCCTCATTCCACAGGAGCGTTTTCACACAAACGTGACCAACCAGGCAGAGCAACACTAATCTGGATAGCATGGGCTTTGTCATTTCGTCAGCACACCGTGTAAAACACGGCAAACATACATCGGACACCAACACAATTTCCTGACCGAAGAGGTCGTGCGTATATGCCGGACCGGCTGCTTGAAACAGCCGAAGAACTCCGCACTCCCAAAATGGCGGCGGCACATCGGGCTCCCAAACAATGGAGTCTGGCGAAGCAGGAAACAATGATGTCTTTCGAGAACTGGCGACAAAATGTCCAGTATAACCTTTCAATCGATCCAAAACTTTTCATATTTTCTTAGAGACGGCGTCACATGGGGAAAGCAAACCAACCGTTCGCCCCTACGAGGCCTTGCAGATGACGGAGAGGATGTCCTTCCTGCCGTGCGACGCAATGCACAACAGAAGGTGATGCACCTGCACTTCATGCTGAATAAAATCGCTCATTATTGTCCCATCATCTCCAGAGGCTCTATTGTGAAGGCCTCTACATCTTTGGCCTCCATTTGGCAAACCATTCGGCTCCATTATGGATTTCACCCATCTGGGGCCCACTTCATAGACTCGAATTTAATCAACTGTTCACCTGATGACCACCTGAAAGATCGTTCTAGTGTCAAATTGTAAGATCGTTCAAATTGTGTCCAACGTGTCCGGCAACTGCTCGGCCCCCACAACATTTCTTAAGTAAATGCGAGTTTCTTCCCGAGCCTGACCATCGCTGTATGGCTGGTACTCGTCACGTGGGGATTAACAACTACAATAGTGAGGAAGAAGAAGATTTACAACAGACTCTGGGTAATACCGACTGTTCCGACGGGGAAGAAGAAGAACACAACTTCAACGTAAACCTGAGCATCGTGCCGACGAGGTCAGTGCTTGTGACTTGGGGATTAACAACTAAGCATTAACGCTCAATGACTGTTATGAAGAATAAGAGGAGGAAGCCAACCTTGGTGTAGAGTCTGACCCTCATGCTTATGAGTACCTTGATGTGAAGCCCTTGGATCTATGACAGTGAATAAGAAGAAGAAGAATACAACAATCTGGATTACCGACTGTTCTGACGGGGAAGAAGAAGAAGAAGAACACAACTTTGACGTGAAACCTGAGCCTCATGCCTACGAAGTCAGCGATTGTGGCATAGGGAGTAACGACTAACCATTAACCATTAGCGATTGCAATGTAGAAGAAGAAGAGGAAGCCTACCTTGATGTTGTCCCTCATGGCTCATGCCTATGAGGTTAGTGCTCGGCCGCGTGGTTTAACCACTTTTCTGAAGAAGAAGACAACTTTGATGTGAAACCACAGAGTTCTATAAATAAACAAGAGTGCGCAGTTCCTATACCGCTGACGTTACGATCGTGTGCGCACACGAGGGCACGTCCGCCATTACCAAAGAGGGCAAAAATAGCTCGGATAACCCGGATGTACATGCATTGGCGTACGAGTTTGAATGTAAACAACACGTAAAAGTACTAAAACTGTCACTCGTGAACGAAACCGCACCTAGCTTTATCTTAGCCAAATTATGGAAATAAATAAGACAACAGTATTTCCTACAAATGCATTTGATAAAAGAGTGTATTTTCTTACCTTAAATAGACAATTTAGGGCTGAATGCCGATGTACAGGTTTGAACAGAAGTCATTTGTATCGGCGACATTACACAGTTATAATGCAGTGAGCTAAGCTACTTCGACTAATGTTGTTCTTCCACTTCTACAATAGGATTGGATCTTCAAGGGGGAATCTGAAAATAAAACGACAAATGATATTTACCATAAGGAATACAAAGAGTGCGTGTCCTCACCGTCACCTTTCGGCAGCAAACAATAAAATTGTAAATATTAAAAAAAAATTAGTAAAAAAAACATAGTGAGGCCTTATACATAAATATTTATTCCATCATTTTAGACACAGACTATTTGTAAATACAATATCTGATCTAGGCCTAAGGCTTAATCTCCTTCAATTAACCTTCACTTCATGCCTAGTAGGCCTAGGCCTTTAGAGTTTTAGTAGTCTAGTCACAATTGAAGGCATCAAAGTTTAGACATTTTGCTTAATAAGCTGTCGGTATTGTAGTCTCGGTTTTAAGGTTTACGTATCAATCTTGGCCCTAAAAACATATGTCATGGTAGTAGTACTACAACAACTTACTAGTACTAGCATCATCAGGCCTAGCTAGTTGCTAGGCATCGCCATAGGGCCTAGGCCCTATCCCAGTTAATTTTTTCCCACTAGATTTTCATGCTGTTGAAAAACTTCACCCAGACCTCACAATTATGCCGACACGATCCCCTCCCTCTCCTTCCACTGTAGGCCTTGCTTCCGTGGTACATTTGGCACAAGTGTGAGAGTGTAAGGGCTTAATCATGTAATAATAGCCTTATAGTTGGTCTCGGGCTAGGCCTATAATATTTTGTAATCTCTACCAATCTACCTCCAGGCGTGCTATGATAGATAAATTAGATTTCTTGCATGCTTGGACAAGTTGGGGACATAAAATTAAAAGTAAGTTTAGTTAAGGTCCTAGCTAAACAAACATAAATTCATTTGTGTCACAACACGCATTCATTCCCTGCATTCATTCCTGCATTCATTCTTGCATTCATTCTGCATTCATTCCTGCATTCATTCCTGCATTCATTCTGCATTCATTCCTGCATTCATTCCTGCATTCATTCTTGCATTCATTCATGCATTCATTCATGCAGTCATTCATGCATTCATTCCTGCATTCATTCCTGCATTCATTCCTGCATTCTTCCCTGCATTCATTCCTGCATTCATTCCTGCATTCATTCCTGCATTCATTCTTGCATTCATTCTGCATTCATTCTGCATTCATTCTGCATTCATTCTGCATTCATTCCTGCATTCATTCTGCATTCATTCTGCATTCATTCCTGCATTCATTCTTGCATTCATTCATGCATTCATTCATCAGTCATTCATGCATTCAATCATATTCATAATCATTGCTGTTCTTCATGTTCTTGCTAACAAGAAATTTATGATAGTCCAGTCAAAATGTGAATGGACCCGCCACTAATTGCAAGAGAAACGAAGTAATACTTTTCTGAGACCTTGATGTCTACTAAATATCTGCCCAAAATTATACTTAAATATATTGAGTGGAACATGGTTTTTCAGGTCCTTTCCGATTTGGGAACTTTTCGGACGACCGCAATGTTTGGAAATTAATTATATGACAATATCACTCTTAATAATACACCAAATCAACTCTAAATTATTTATTTAACCATGTTTGAATACACTACCACAACTATTTGAACCCAATGTCCTTCTGTCCGTTCACAATATTTAACACGTCACCGTCTCTTCCATGGTCACTATCATCAGCATCCTCGAAAACGTCCACCGATTCGTCTGCATTTGCACAAATACCTCTGCACTCCCTACATGCAAATGTGCAAGGCAGCCCAAGTTTCCGACAACCACAACGTTTATCACTGCAACCACCCTTGCAAGAACACCTAACCAGCTTTAGGAGATAGTCTGGTGCTGCAGCGAGGTCAGAATGCATAGGGATCATCCTGGTGTCCATGATCCTCCATCCCCAGTCAAGCGGGTTGAGTTTGTGTCCTTTCCACTCCTGAACCTGTTGGAATACCCGTAGGCTGTGATATTTGGAAGCTGAGCTCGTGGGCGGAAGTACCCGTGGGTGCAACGATGTTTTGTTTGTTGTCACCTTAGCATGAAATTTTGCTACCCTCAATTCGTTCAAATTGTCTGATGGTTTGCCTCCGTACACACAAACCATTGCTCTGTCTCCTGCAGCAATGACCTCATCCTGTGTTGACTCTTTATTGCCGAAAATTAGGGCCTCTTGCTGGAACATTTCATTGTCCTTGAACAGTTTGAGTCCAGTGCCTTTGCCGATCCCAAAGACCCTTGATGTCGTGTCGCATCCCAGGTACGCATGGATGAAGAGAATGTTTTCACAGACAGTATCACCCAGAGCCTCTCTGACTTTGCCAATGTCCAAGTATTGTCTTGGATTCAATGAACCCTTTTTCGGCTCCGACATTAAGTAGAGAGTGTGCGCAGTATTCTTGCGAAAATAGTAGCACAGTAGTATCAACAAGTCAGTGTCTTCGCCAACAACAACAGTGTTGGATTTTGAAGAGCTACAAACTGCAGTTGTTGCTATGAGTAGGTCCGCATCCCCACTCGCATGAAGCACTTCACAATGAGATTCTTCCAGTTTCTTACCAAGAATGTCTATGAATTGTTGCTTGTTCTCCTTGTTCCGAAGAAACTCTTCCTTCTTGACAGAAAGCGTCATAGTTTGAGAAAAAGATACCTTCACTGATGGTCACTCACCCCTTTTCTGATGGGCACAGTCTTTCGTTGAGACCTTCACGATAGCCATCAAACACGACGATAGCATGCCCGTAATGCCTACTAACATATTTCAGGTAGCGGTCAAGAATATCCTTGTACTGTTCACCTGACTGCCACGGTATGCGCTGCAATAGGGCACCGCCATCGAGTACGTATTGTATATCGGACGGTTGTGCAGTATCGGCAGGTGCCAAGGATTTGATTGCTGAGGCTAACGCTGGCTTATTGGCGGACAGCAAGGCATATTTGGTCTCGAACAAAGATGGAGGATATGTGCATAACTCACAAAGGAGTGCTTTGGATAAGTCTCCTACTTCAGTGCCAGCGATCACAAGTCTCTGGAAGAGTAACTGAGGGTCGATATTGATGTCTCCGTCTGGTGTCTTCATTGCAGACTCTGAGTCCATAGTTATGGCTTGACCCTTCTTCTTGAAGCTGTATTCAAGCACACGTTTACCACTCATCTGGCCCAAGAGCCTTTCTCCCACAGTTTTCGCCTCATCAACATTCACCGTTGTCTGGGCAACTATACCAGTGAAAATGTTGTGAAGAGTATCGTCGTCTTGAAAGGGATCCCTCTCATGAAGAAACGCAAGCATTTTCTGGGTATCAGCTACATCATTCTTCTGTCTAGACTTTGATCGATCCTTGTGCTGTTCACTTGTCACATACATCACATCAGTGAGGTGTTGGAGGGTGTTGTTCACCTCTGCAAAGAAAGGACTAGCCATGACCCAGACTGAGCATTGTGTCTCTGTCATCAGAAACAGATTTGACCAGACGCCACCAGGATTTGGAAGAGGGAGACAGATAAGAGAGTTCTGTCCTGAGAACGGAGAGATATTGTTTCCTGGCTCTCCTGAGGGTGGACAGTGGACACCCACTTGTTTCGGGCTTTGTGAAAGGAAATGAGATTTCCTTCCGTTGGATTTGCTTTCCAGGAGTCGAAAGCAAGTTGTTTCTGGGCAATAGCCTCACCACAAGATTCCGTGTACCATGGACGGGAGAGGAAGGGTATGACAACTGAAGACGAGATGGGATAAATCCATGCATGAGAGAGAGCAGTTTACTTTGGAAGAATTCCCAGGATGAGTTGATGTCAGAGGCGGTAGAGATGGGAGACCAGTCCAGATGATTGATGGCTGCTTGAAGACCATGCCAGTTGGCCTGAGTGAAATGCCAGACTCGTCGACGCTGAGGAGGCTCTCTGAGAATGGTCAGAGAGATGTCCACTTTAACAAGCACATGATCAGATGAGCCGATTGGAGCAGAAGAAGAGCAGCAGACATTTTCAGGGAAGTTAGTCATAACCAAGTCCAGAAGAGAAGATGCTCCGTTGATTGAGATCCGGGTCGGGAAATTGACAGATTGTGTCAGTCCCAGTGAGTCACAGAAGTCCTTTGCTGAAGAGCCATGGCTGGTGAGAGAAGTACCCACACCCAGCCAACTGGCATGGTGACAATTGAAATCACCACATATGAGGAAGAGAGAGTTGGGATGGGTAGATAGAAGTTGGTCCATGTTATCAGACAGCGAGATGTAGATGGAGTCATCACTGTTTGGTGGACAGTACAACACACATATGAACAAAAGGTGGGAGCGAAGGGGAAGCCGTAGCCAAAGGTATTCCTGGGGGTGAGGTGGAGAGAGGGCAGTGCAGGGCGAGTGAGGAAGAGAGTTTTTTATAAAGATAGCAACCGCCCCTCCAGGACGAGGCTCAGGTCTATCATACTGGAGGAGGGAGTAACCTGGGAGAGATACCAAGGAATCAGAGACATCATGAAGGAGGAAAGTTTCTGTTAAGCAGATCACGTCCGGTTTGTCAGAAGCAACCTGTATGGAGAGATCAGTCAAGTTTGAGCGAAGGCCCCGGATGTTTGAGGTCCATACTGTTAAAGAAGAGGAAGGGGGAGCATCGGATACAGAACAGGGGGGGGGGGGGAGCGGTAGGGTATGATGTGGAAAAGGAGGAAGAGGTAGGGAGAGCTGTTGAAGGTGTGTCAGAGATTTCAGAACAGCTTGGAGAAAGGGAAGAATGGGGCGGACAAAAGGTTTGATGGTGATTGGGTGAGGCGCAGTGAGGTGTTGTTTGAGGAGGGGGAAGAGTGAGGCAGAAGGTTGAGGGAGATGAAGGTGAGAGTTGGAAGGGGGAAGAAGTGGGGAGGACGCTTTGAGGAGGAGGGGTGAGAGGGGAGTCTAGGAGGGGAGGAGTGAGGGAGGGTCTCAGAGGGGAGGGGTGTGGGGGGAGTTTAGGAGGGAAGGGGCAAGGAGGGAGATCTGAAAGGGATGGGTGATGGGGAAGATTTGGAGGGGAGGGGCAAGGGGGAAGATTTGAAAGGGATGGGTGATGGGGAAGATTTGGAGGGGAGGGGTGAGATTGGATTTTGAAAAATGTACAATTAATGGGAAACGAACATTTCTTGCAAAATGAGTTTCTTGCGACCTTCGAGTCAAAAATACGTTTGAGGATGCTGAAGGATGGGTGGAGTTCTGGAGAGTTTAGGGAATGAATGAAAGAGGCACTGTAGCTGTAAGAGATGGAATTTTTTTTTGGAATAAATAGATTTGGTGAGCAAGTCGAAAGCATCCTTTTATAGAACAAGAAGAAAAAGGTGTTATAGAATATGACAGAATACCATTCTTCAGGGGACAGATGAAACATTTTTTAATGACGTGAACACGTGATCACGAACAACGTGGTCAAAGAACGAACGAACAAATAAGAACGAAATGGATAAGAACAGAGAAGGGAATATATTTTTTTTGTTTTTTTTTTGTTTTTTTTGAGTTGGGATGAAAACAGAGACAGAGACCGAATGTGGAACGTGAAAAATAGAGACCGAAAGGAATTGCGAGCGCAATCGAAGAAACTGCTGAGACAGAAACAAAGCCTCAAGCCAAGGTCAGACACGGTAGCCTCCTACTACTACACGAGGCGTCAGAATATGCGACACAAACTGTACGGATACCGACGATTCTGTACACAGTTATGAAAAACCAACACCAAGAATACTATTAGAGACACACCAATAGTTACATACACACCGAAAGAAAGATAAAGTTTCGACCTGTGGTAAAGCCGGTATTACGACAAAAACACAATTGTGAAAAGTTACTTATTAACTTCGAAAGCGTGCGCGCATGCACAGCTTTGAAGAGACGTGACGTCACGTGACTTCCCGAGATGAGAAGAGACGTGAAGAGACTTTGAAGAGATTTAAAACGTTAGACAAGTGGTCGATGTTCGGGGAAGTTAGGGGGAGAAGAGAAAATCTAAGAAATAAGCAATACAGCGAAGGAAAGAACTTAAATTCGCAGAACACCTATGAACACCGATGGGCCGAGATAAACTAGGCCGCGCACGCGGTGGGACAGAAAAGGGTTAAATTATACAAAAGTTTGCAGGAATTGCGAATCAACAGCAACTGGAAAACACCCAGCAACACATGCACAATAAAAAACGAGTAGAAATTGACGAATACACGAATGGAAAAAATACTTTAACTTTTGCTGCCGCCCAGAGGTCGAACACGCTTCCTTGCTCCAGGGACCGGAAACGGAAGTCTTGGACCGTTCAGCCTTGGACCTGACACATTGACACGTAGCACGGAGTTTAAACTGTAAAACGTGGTTCTGAAAGTTGCTTTTCGTGATCTCACGAGTTTGTTGTATTATAATTTACTAGCAGAAGTAGGGTTGTCGGGGGGGGGGGGGGGGAGGGGGGGAGGTGGGGAAGGGGGGGTGGGGAAGGGGGGGGAGGTGGGGAAGGGGGGGGAGGTGGGGAAGGGGGGGGTGAAGGGGAGGGGGGAGGCAGGAGAGGAAGGGGGTTCATATATATGCTGGTGGGTGAATGGGGTGAATGTGGCGTTCATCACGTTTCTGAGGTAAGTGTGATGCTGATCAGGAAGAAGATGAAGCCGTGCTACCACCTTCGTGCACTTCCGGAATTGTTTGATTTATTTGTATTCCAATGTCTGGTGATTGTTTTTTATTTATTTATGCGAATGTATACTTGTATATAACTGTCATTAATTTTAAAAGGCTTTGGCACTATCGAGCGATTTTTTTTTTTTTTTAACTCCAAAAAAACTATATTTTTTCAATTTGTTTTTTTTTTTTGCCTACAACACTTCCCAGCACTCACTGATGAACCTCTGAAAGTTTGATGAAGATCCGTTCAGCCATCTCTGAGAAAAATGGCGACAAACAGACAGACAGACACACACACAGACAGACATCTCTCTTCTATAGTAGAAGATATACAATACAACCAAATGGAGCATTACGTTGTTCATGACAATATGCTTCCAACAGGTATTCTGTTGCAGGTTTGCTGGAAAACAAAATACGAGCCTTTGCACATTGTACACCATTTTAAAATTCGGGTTGAATCTGGTCCTCCAGCCTTTATAATCCCTTCCCTAAGCCCTCAATTTAATTTTGTCCAAGTTCAGGCATACATTCCACATGAAGAAGGCTATAGTGATTGGGGCTTGGGCTTTCAAGTGAGTTGTATGACAAAACATAGCCTGACAAATCTTCGAAGGCTCAACACATTCCCAAAAGATATTCACTCCATTTTTCCTTATCATTTTCCCTTTCATTTCATGAAGTTTCAATGTAATTTTCAATATATTTTTTAATAAAGCTGAAGTTTTGTATCACAGCTCATATGTTTAGATAATTATTTTTAAATACGATACAACGTTAAAATCATTTAATGAAAATTTGGTAGTAAAAATCAGTTGTGCGTTGAATGTTGAATAACTTGATGCGCATGAGTTTCAAAACTTTACAATTTTTTTCTTGCATTTTCAGGAGCTGCAGAATCTGGCACAACGGCATCCCAACATTGAAATCATCAAACTGGGTGAGAATGAACAAGTACATTTCAGGGCCGCACACATTAGATGAGCATTTAATAATTCTCGTTTATAAAAACCCATTTGGGAGCATGTTGTGGTTGTGCTAAATTTAAAATTGGTTGAAGCGTTTCAAAAAAAAACAATGAAAATATTTGAAAACCTTTGTATTGAAACACCTAGAGGGCTGGAAATTTTCTGGGATTAAGTAGGTGTTCCCAGAAGCTTGCAAATTCTTAGTTAAGTGGGATTGTCTGAGTATTTGATGTGATTGCAAATGCCAATCTACAAAAACCTGACCCATGATAATAACTAGAACGGCACTCGGTAGAGCGCACACTTCCGCCAGGCTGACCAGTTTACGTTTTGTATCCCACTGATAGGCCGGATCTGGATTTGGACCTGAACCAAAATTTAATCGGCTTGTTCTCATCACCTAACCAACTCGTCCACCAAGTTTAGTCATATCTCGTCCATAACGTTTTAAATATCATGTTATACATCGCTTTTCGCCCGATCTCTCAACGGTGAAGAATGACTTTAAAAAATTTTTATCGTCTCTGAATCCATATTCAGATCTTCACCAAAATCGAATCGATTCGTCCTTGTCACACACCCAATCGGTCCACCAAGTTTTGTCTAAATCCGTCCATAACTTTTTGAGATAGTGTGCTACGTATCAGATTTCACTCCATCAGCCAATGGTGAAGAATCACTTTAAAATTCTCTGATCCGGATTCGAATCTTCACCAAAACTGAATTAATTATTCTTTCTCACATATGCAATCGGTCCACCAAGTTTCGTCCAAAACCGTCCACAACCTTTTGAGATATCCTGCTATGTATCGTTTTTGGCCCTATCTCACAATGATGAAGAATCACTTAAAAATTACACTAGCTGGATCTGAATCCGGATCTTCACCAAAATCTAATAATTTCATCCTTGTCACACACGCTAGATCTCTGCCAAATCTCGTCCGAATCCGTCCACAACTTTGAGATATCTTGTTCAAATACAAACAAACAGACAGACAAGAGTGAAAACATAACCTCCATCCACCTTCCGTGGTGGAGGTAAAAAAAAAAAAAGTTGACCAACAAATGCAGGAGAATGATATTGTTACAGACCGCGGATAAGATGTTAATTTGCCGAGCGGATGGCGCCGCGGCCCGAACCGTTAACAATGACTAGACCCGATTCTGAACGTTGGCCAAATCGTGCCACAGATATTCAATTTGGAAAAGACAAAGACGACGTGGATGTGAAGAAGAAGAAGACAAAGCGGGTTTGAAATACGAATATAATTTATTACTATTTACAGGACCAAAGAAACCAAGGAAGAAGGAAAGATAATAAAATAAAGACAGAAAGAGGGACGGACAAGAAAGACACAGTGAAAACTCTAGCTTACCTATTCAGTCTTAATTAATACCCCAGGACAAGACACACAAAACGGACTACGAGCAAACTCACACGAGGGATGATGACAGGAATGGCAGGAGGTGGGTGGCTGGAGGGGGAGGAAGGCACGGAGCTGGCTGGAGCTTGATCCCGCACGGGACGTCGGGCTGGACCTCGACGGCCGCCGATGCCACCGATCCTGTGGTGTGCGCGGGGTAACGGGTCGGAGCTGCCTGGTGGAGCCAACGCTGCTGGTGGGGGGTCTGGCGTGACGGGTTCTCTCTCCCTCTCTCACAAACTCGCAGGACTCTCTTCAGGCTTGTCTGTGATCTGATCTCCTCCCTCCTCGACTCTCTTGGGGGGCGTCTCCCGCGGGTTATATAAGCCCCACCCTTGACCCTTTTGCGAACCTCCCCCAAACGTTCTCTCTCCGCCCTCTAAAGCCAACCCCTCGTTCTGGGTTGGTCGGGAAGGGCTGGTTCACTCCTCCCCTCTATGATGAGGTGGAGACGTGCCTTTCTTCCCCGACCTTACCTCGTGGCTAATGGTGGTTTTGGGGTGATTCGAGCTAGCCCCAGCCAAAGGGCAGCAATGGCGAATGAAGAAAACCACCCAGATGCAGTTGGCAATTGCAGCAAACCTGGCAAACCTGGCACTTTGAAGATGCCATGTCGGAGGGATCTACCTTATTTAATGCAGTGCAATGGAGTGTCAAATTAATGGAAGACAAGGCCTTACCCTACTACACAGAATAAGGAAATAACTGTCAACAAGGAGGAAATCTATTATTGGCTACGTGGGTGCTTGTGAAATAACTACAGGCACGACCTTTGACCTTTATACACAACTGGAGGAAGGAGGGTTCACAACAAAACAATTAAAAAAACACAATCCTCATATCCACAACACTGCACCCTCCTCCTCTTAGGCACGTCCCGGGCCTATTACCTTTACTTTTAGTGTGGCACGTAGGTGTAGTTCCCTCTACATTTAACCTGACCCTGAGTGTGACAGTTTTAAAACATAAATAAATATGTCCCGCTGCTCCATTGCACCCTACCTAACAGACTCACGCCCACAGCTAACCGAATTGCGGAATTGTCTTCAAACTATACATTTACGGTGGGGGCGCATTATTTACAATGACTCTACTTTTATTTACAATCCTAACCCAGGACCTGTGATTGTTCTTTTGGGGGAGGGGAGACAGTCTGCCCTGCATCGATGCACCATGAAGCACCCAACAATGCACCAAAGCACCCTCAAGCACCAATCGGTGCACAGTCACCACAGTTCAATAAAAATAAAAACAACAAACCCCAGTGCTGGTCTTCCTCTTCGGCCCCCTCTGCTGGCTAATGCTCTCTTCCTGATGTTGTCATCTTCTTTGCTGGCGGCCTATTTGGATTAAAATAAAATGCACCCAACGTGTCCATTTTTATTTATTTATGGCCCACAGGGCCGACTAGTGTGGTTCACCTGTGGGGCATAGGTGCCCTGTGACCAAGGTCCGCCAGCAAGATCTCGGGCCTTCATGGCCGGTTCCAGCAGAGGGGCCATGCCCCAACCCATGGGGTCCATCAGTGGTGCTCAGCCACAGACATGTGGTCCATAAGGTGGTGCATCTATGCAGACAGCTGTGGTTGCGAGAGGTTCGGGCGCCCAATGGCGGACTCTCGCACGCTCCCCTCGGCGCCCCGTGGCGCACAGTCCTCGTGTGGGAGACAAGGGGGGGGGGGGGGGAAAGACAGGTGAGTGAGGGGTAAGGTCACAAGGGTACACATCAATAATGGCAATGCAAGGCGAGGTGCGTATGGAGACGGAGCGGAGAAAAGCTCGTCCCTACCGTACGTCACCCCCCCCTGCCACCTACTCTACCCTTGCCCTTACCCCATATTTACAACAATCTACACATTTACAAATTCGTCACTACTGTCACGTCTCCCCATATCTCTCCTATACCAAATTCGTCACCACAATCCCTCTAACCAAAATTTGCCATCACCCAATTCATCATCAATCCTCATAAGGAGGGAGAGATGGAACATCAAGCACAATGTCACACCCACGTCATGATGCGTCTCACATTCCAAACATTTGCACAATAAAAATAATAAAAACATGGCATGGTGTGGAGGTACGTCATCCCAGGTGAGTGGATGCAGATGGTGCGAGGAGATCTTAATCCTAACTATCCTCTAAATGACATTAACACACTTTACACTACCCGTGGTCTTTCCCTGCCAATCCATTGGCCAACTTACACTATGGGTTCTAAAAACCAATTCCCATTGACCAAACTGTGGTGCTTCCTCAATTTGGGGTCTCACTCCCCCGATGCAACTCCCTGTGCCCTTGCACAATTTCCGGGCTGGGTCGTGTAGCTCTCCCAGCAGGTCTACCCACCTGCACACCTCCACCACTGTAGTTGCCACCCGAGCTTACCTAGCTCCTCACCCTAACCTATCTAACTGGGGAAGGCCCCTCCTGGCTCTGTCACCCCTCGGTGCCCTCTGGCACTGGGCTACCCGGGTCCGTCCTCCGGATCCTCGGGCCCCATCCACAACTCTAACGGCTCCCAGAGCCCACCTGCGGCCTCACCTGGCCGACATCCTCACAGTGGTGGAGTGCTCATTTAACTACACACACACTAACAGGCTACACGCCCAGCCATTTCCACGACACTAATGCACCCATCACTACACTCCTGTGCAACTACCCACACCACAGATGCCAATATCCAACCACAATTTACCTGTACCCTCTACCTAACTCTTACACTACCCTCCCTGGGTATTTGTGATGGGGTCCATCCTCCTTTCCCCCATCCACACCTTCGCACCATCCACTCCACTCCACAGTTTCCACCATACTCACTCCACGACCATCCATTCCAATACTCCATATACTCCAGACCATTTATTCCATACACCTGTTGTTGCACACCTGTGCAATCACACCTGGTGCCACCTGCACCCTCCTTCCTTCCTGGACCATTTGGTCAGCACAACTCACATCACTATCACTCACTCATACACTGCTCCATCCACCTGTTCAGTTGCACACCTGTGCAATCTCACTACAACTCACACTCACAATCATTTACTCATACCCTGCTCAATACACTTCCAATCCTCAAACACACGGCATCATCTCATCTAACTACTCCCCTCTGAAACTCGCGCTTCCCAGTCGTCCCTTACTTTATTGCGCTCCCTCGTCATTATAATCCAAACTAATCTACCTGCGTCCCCACTACAGGTATCATTGTCACTACCTAAACCTTACCGTTACCTATTGTCAATCTCTAGGTCCCTACACACTATATCCTAACCCTCCCGGGCTAGTTTTCACTGCCATAAACCCCATAACTAGTGCTCCTTTGCCCCCGCTGTGAGAGAATGCAGAGTTGCCATCCCACCACATCGGGTATCTCTCACTACCAATTTGACACATCAAATTTCAACCAATCAAAAATTTTCCAATTACTGCCAATTCTATTCACTTTTCTAAATTTCGGATCAAAAACACTATCATCATCATCACAGTCTACTCACTAGTGCCTCTCGGTGCGCAAATTCATTTCCAAAGCTCGCCTTCGTAAAGCCGAGCAATGAATGCGGGTTGCTTGGTGCCGGCGGCTGGATCCGTCCGGCACTCGGTGCAGGGAAGGAGGTTTACCCGGGCCGAGATCCCACGCACCATCTTGGCACAGAGCCGTCCAATGGCCCGATCTCGCCCTGCCGGAACGCCTCAACAAAAAGGGGTCGCCATGACGACCCTTCCTACCGGGCCGCCCGCTCCGCCTAGCGGAGCACGGACGTGGCCGTTCAGAGCGAGGCCCGGCGTGGATCCCGCACGGCGGTTCTTTTGAAACTGCCGCGGTCACAATCCCCGCGGATCCCCGCGGCACGCAAAGCTGCCTGGCACGCACCGAAGGCCCGCTTCGGCTATAAGTCGCTCTAACCGCTAACCCGGTTAGCGTCGATGCTCCACTCGCATGCTTACACCCCGCAGCCCGTTCTTTGCTCACACATCCAGCCGTTCCCATGCTCCTAGTCATTGCACCTTCTCTTACACACCCAGGTACACTCATTCCGCTCACAGACTTGGTCACACACCTGACCACCGCACACCTCTGCACACACTCGTCGTTCGCACACCTCACCAACACACCTCTTCGTGCTCCCTCCTCAGTCACCTCCTCTGTGACAACCACAGGTGTGCACTCGCTTGCACACCCAATCACGTGCCTCACTACCAACTCAAGTGTGCATTCCCATATGCGCTCTACCATTCCAGGTGTGCATCCTTCCATTCCAGGTGTACATCCTCTCTCACCTGCCACAACCAACTCACGCTCCGTGTCACTCTCACTATTTTTACCACCACACTCGGTCGCGCATTCACCCTCATTCTCGACCGCGCACTCTGTCCTTATGCACCCGTCCGTTACACACCTTTCTCGCGCATCCTTTTGCGCACACTCTCCCGTTACACCCTCCGTAACACTCACCACAGGTGTGCACTCTCTCGTTACATCCTCTGTAACACTCCCCATCCCGCGCTTCCATGTGCCCCCTCGCACACGCGCTATGACCAACTCACTCTCGACAGCACACTCACTCCTCATGCACCTGTCCGTTACACACCTTTCTCACGCATCCTCTTGTGCACACTCTCCCGTTACACCCTCCGTAACACTCACCACAGGTGTGCATTCTCCCGTTACATCCCTTGTAACATTCCCCACTACGCGCCTCCAAGTGCCCCCTTGCACACGCGCTACGACCAACTCACTCTCGACAGCACACTCACTCCTCGGTGCGCACTTTTTCCTCACACACCCCAGAGTCGGACATTCTCGCACACCTCCTCTGTCGCACTCCGTACCTGTCGCACACTTTACCAGCGGCCTCTCACGAACACCCGGGTCCAAACCAACCCCCAAACCGACTGAAGCTCCCCTCACACCATATACATTTCCGCGTATATCGCCACTCACCTCGGTACCTCATCATCGCACCTCCTTCGCCACCTGCAAACTCCTTATCTGGTTAGCAAGCACACCATCACGATTTGAGCACCGACCTTGCACATATTCCATTACTTCCTCCTTTATCTCCCTCTTAGTTTCCCTCCGTCTCTTCTTAATTTCACTCGCCCCCTCTTCCACTTCCTCTAACTTTTGCTTCACCTCTTTTATTTCCCGGTGCGTCTCCTCAATTCCGTCCTCTAATGCCACCTTGACCGTTTCTATGTGCGTCCTCACCTCCCGGTCCTTTGTCTCCATTGCCTCCATCACCTCATCCAACCTCGTTGTCAGTCCCTCACGTACCATCTGACATTCCCTCTTCGTCGCTATCAAGTCATTTTTTAGTTCTTTTTGTGTCGCCTTTAACCCTCCTAGTACCGCAGTGTTCCTTTGTACCTGCTCCACTAACTCCGTCTGTCCCACCGTCAGCTGTTCCACCTCCTGCATCAGGTCCTCTATGCCCCCTTGTAACTTTGCCGTATTATTCCTCACCTCTTTCTCCATATGCTTCTCACCTCGCTTTATCTCCTCGCGTACCCCCGAGACCTCCTCGCTTACACCTCGTCTTATTTCCTCCTTCATCTCCTCCATTTCTTTTGTAGATGCCACCCTCATCTGTTCCAATTCATTCCTCTGAGCATCCAATTTACCTTCTAACCCGATTTTCACCTCCTCTATCTGGTTCCCCATCCGTTTGATTTCCCGGGCGGATTGCTCCCCTATTTCCCGCAATTTGCCTTCCATCTCATCTTCTAGCCCCGTTAACCCATTCTTTACCTCTTTTATCCCGTTGTCTAACCCTTCAAATTTATTGTCCAACCCCTTAAAATTATTGTCTAACCCTTCAAATTTCTTGTCTAAACCCTCAAATTTATTTCCCATATTGTTTAACCCGTCTCTCAATTTAGCTTCTACCCCCCGATTTGATTTCCTAGTCGCTCCCCCATTCTGTTTTCCATTTTCTCACTATCAGCCCTCATTCTGTTTTCCAAACCTCAAATTTGGTTTCCCATACTCATCTGTACAGCTGCCTGCAGCTGCGCGAATGAGGGCCTGCATGTCAATCCCTCCCACTTGTGCAGCGGGCGCGGCCGCCGTAGCCATGTGCGAGGTGCCATTTTGCGCGCCCGCAACCTCGTGCGCGAGGGCGCCATCTTGCGCGCCTGAAACCTCCTCAACCACATCCTCATTATTCTCCTCCATTTCTTCCCTCTGGTCCTGGGTTACCCCTAACCCCTCTTCTAATGCCCCCACCGGCATCCCGCCGCCTTGACTATCCATGGCACGATGTTCAATTTAAGATTTTATAAAACAAATTTCGGCCCACTTGTAATTTGAGCGCACGAAGCGCTTCAGGTCCGTATCTCGCTCCCGGCACCAATTGTTACGGACCGCGGATAAGATGTTAATTTGCCGAGCGGATGGCGCCGCGGCCCGAACCGTTAACAATGACTAGACCCGATTCGGAACGTTGGCCAAAACGTGCCACAGATATTCAATTTGGAAAAGACAAAGACGACGCAGATGTGAAGAAGAAGAAGACAAAGAGGGTTTGAAATACGAATATAATTTATTACTATTTACAGGACCAAAGAAACCAAGGAAGAAGGAAAGATAATAAAATAAAGACAGAAAGAGGGACGGACAAGAAAGACACAGTGAAAACTCTAGCTTACCTATTCAGTCTTAATTAATACCCCAGGACAAGACACACAAAACGGACTATGAGCAAACTCACACGAGGGATGATGACAGGAATGGCAGGAGGTGGGTGGCTGGAGGGGGAGGAAGGCACGGAGCTGGCTGGAGCTTGATCCCGCACAGGACGTCGGGCTGGACCTCGATGGCTGCCGATGCCACCGATCCTGTGGTGTGCGCGGGGTAACGGGTCGGAGCTGCCTGGTGGAGCCAACGCTGCTGGTGGGGGGTCTGGCGTGACGGGTTCTCTCTCCCTCTCTCACAAACTCGCAGGACTCTCTTCAGGCTTGTCTGTGATCTGATCTCCTCCCTCCTCGACTCTCTTTGGGGGCGTCTCCCACGGGTTATATAAGCCCCACCCTTGACCCTTTTGCGAACCTCCCCCAAACGTTCTCTCTCCGCCCTCTAAAGCCTCATTTTCATAAATAGTAGCCATGCCTACCTGTCAATTCGCTGACCGGTTTAATTAAAAGACAACATGTTGCAATTTTTTTTTTTTTTAAATAGTCGAGGCCTGTGGAGGGGCTGGAACATAGAATGGATCAGGATCATCTATGCAACAGAACAAAATGAACAGCATAAGAAGAGGAAGAAACACACAATTGCACGGTTGAGGAAGAAAATGGAGAGACATTTCAAAGATAAGGGATATGTTTAAGAATGAGGTTTAGAGGAGGACAAAGGGGGTGGAAAGATGGATACAAATTGCAAAAGCAAACCCTCATGAAGAAAAATAGGAAAGCTGGAAAGAGGTGGGCTTGGAGAGGGTTAACAGAGGTAGAAAAGATAATAGTTGTGGATGAGGGATGATCTGAGATGGTGGTGAACAGCTGTCTTAAAAACCCAAAGAGAAGAATGAGATTGGCGTGAATATGGAAGTTGATTCCACAGGTGGGAGAAAAGAGGAACGATGGAGTAGAGATGAACAGTGATTTTGGATTTTTGGAGTTTCAGCAGAAGTGGGTTGTTCCCTCACCTTGAGCAGCCTGAAGCTGAGAGTGGGCAGGACGGGAGGGAAGCAAAGAGACGGAGGAATGTACTAACGGGGAGGGGTTTTCCATCATTAATGGAAATGAAGGGGAATGTATTTTTGTATGCACGCAATAGCTTCAAAATTGACTTCTCAGGATTTCTAGACTGGACATACAGAGACAGACTTCATGGGAGGGATGCAAAACGGTTTTCCATTGAAGAAGCTGTGGAGGAAAGTACTGCGTAACCACAGTAGAGGAAAGTGGAGCTGTTGGTACGAGAGGAGGATGAATGAATGAATGAAATGAATGAATGATCGTTTTAAGGGGGCATTATACCATTGAAGGCAAAAAAAAAACTTTTTTTTACAAATATACAAATGCATCAATTAAAATGTTTGTTTCCTAGTATTGTATATATGTACCAAGTTTGAACGTAAATGGACTTGTCATAGAGAAGATATAAGCTGTAAAGTGGTAATTCATCATTTGTATGCATCTGGTTACCATGGTAACCATGCATAATATAATGCTATGTAATGTATACCAATGTAATGTTCATATATCAAGCAACATGTACATATATAGTTTTGCATATTTTCAATCAGGACATTTTATCAAAAAGTGCATTACTGTGATTCAGTGTTGTTTTTACTGTGTTCAGTGTAATGGGGAGCTTATGGGAAGCAGGTACTCAATTTGACGACCTCGGAAGGATGACAGGCTGAGTCAACCCCCCTGGTGTTAATTCAGTGATCGACCAGGATTCGAACCCAGGATCCTAGGATCCCAAGCCGTCACCCTCACGGCTAAGCCAACACCAGGCTCAAGGAAAGGTGGAAAAAAACAAAAAACCTTTAGAGGCCATTTTTCCCCGCAAGTGGGGGTTGGCCTTTTTCGGGGACCGTGGTTGTTGTTGTTTTTTGGTCCCCTTTTTGAAGCAATGTTTTACGGCCGGATGCCCTTCCTGCCGCCAACCCTTTTTGTCACAAACAGGGAATTACCAGTGAACTGGTACTCAATTTGCCGACCTCGGAAGGTAATGACGCAGGCTGAGTCAACCCCTCTGGCGTTAATTCAGTGATTGACCGGGATTCGAACCCAGGATCCTCGGATCCTAAGCCAGCACCCTAGCCGCTAGCCCAACACCAGGCTAAATGTTATCTTGTTATCTTGTTATCTCAAGGAATGGAAAGATGGATGGAAAGATGGAAAGCTCTTTCCATCAGGAGGATGGAAAGACCAAAACGTTTTGGAAAATAAGCGTTGTGAAAAAGAAGTGAAAAGAGATTCTGTTGAAGAATAAGAATGCATCAGCTGTTCCTGACAGAGTAGTAAGGAGAGTGAGGCATTTTAAAGTGCATTAAAAAAGAGGTTTTTTTTCGAATGTTATTAAGAGCTTTTAAAGGAAGAAATGTTTTACTCAAATTCAGATTCAGTTTGGGGATGTTGAAAAAAGGGAAGGGATAGAGAATGAAGGAGGAACATGTGCATGGCAGATTGAGTTTGAAACACAGGAATGAAAATAAGAGGGTAAAGCACAATAAGAGGTGCTGTCCAGGAAACCTAGCTTTGATGAGCTGGAAGGAGGAACTGCTCGAACCAGCGTTACATGTGAAGGCACCCAAAACCGGAGGTGAAATATATTGCATGTCTATCTGTGAGCCCAAACGAGTATGTAAGTTTGTTGTTGTTAGTGTGCCCCTTATACATTTTTATATATTATGATATTGATATGTACCTTTATCATAACTTTAACATTTTTTTTTTATTCCTTCAATAAGTATTATGATAAGTTTGTGTGCTCCTTCCGTGTCCGTCACTTTATTCTAAAGGGTTCCTCCCTCCAAGTTCCAAGTCTTGCTTCTTCCTCCTTCTTCGTGGAAAGATGGGTTTTTTTAATGGGCATTAATTTATTTAAAAGAGGCAATCATGTTATGATTAAATGGACACAATTTTTGTTGCAAGCAGATTATTATGTTTCCTTCCAAGTGAATCGATTATTAGCTTTCTAACTACCTTTTTATTATTCTATGACAGCAGGGACACTTTGGAATAAAACATGATGAACACATGGATGAACACTTCCCCTTTTGCTAATATGACTTTTTTGTGTTCCTATATTTTTAATCAAGATGTTGATGACTGGAGCAGCATTGAAAATGCAGCAAAAAAGGCAGATGAGCTCTGTGGAAAAGGGGGCTTGAACTTGCTTGTCAACAATGCTGGTGTCAATCCCATGGATAGTTTGAAGTCTGGCCTCAATTTCCAGACATCAGACATGGAGCTCGCAGTTCGTACTAATATTCTTGGCCCCATTCAGATGACAAAGGTCAGTGATGTGAAAGACAATGGATGAAAAATATGCGATTATCAAGGTTGCTGAAAAACACTGCAAAGGATTTTTTTTTTCAACTGCAACCAAAGCTCATGGAGCTTGTAAATCCTCTACTATATAAGAGAGCCATTGGTCTGTCTGTCTGTCTGTCTGTCTGTGTGTCTGTCTGTGTGCTGCCATTTTTCTCAGAGATGGCTGAACGGATCGTCGTCAAACTTTCAGAGGTTCATCAATGAGTGCCTGAGAGTGTTTTAGGCAAAAAAAAAACATTTGAAAAAAAAGTTCGTTTTTTTGGATTAAAAAAAAACAAACAAAAAAAACATAGTGCCTAAACCTTTTTGATTGATGACAGTTATAATTATATACAAGTACACATTCACATAAATAAATACAAAACAATTCGCAAACATTTGAACCTGGAAGTGTACAAAGAAGTGCAACAAAACAATTCTGGAAGTGTACGAAGTGGGTCGTAAGGCTTCTTCTTCCAGAAAGTCATCATACTTCACTCAGAAACGTGATGAATGGAACATTCAGCAACATATATTCAACAAAAAGGTGAAATGATGATTGTGATGGATTTTGATTTGGATGTAATTGCTTTTCTATTATATTTGCCTTCATTTCAAATATGTTAATGTTTTTTTTTCGCTTGAACAATGCCGGGTACTCCAGCTATAAACAATGATATACTTTACTCGGTGTACAAATACAAATACAACTTTGGCTGGGGGGTAACATGGGCTATCTGGCCGTGGCCTAATGCTGGGGTGTGGGGGACTGGGAGAGGGGCGTCAATTCTCTATGTAAATGTGTACCGTGTAGCGCCACCTGGTGTTGGTGGCAGAGGGTATTACAATTTTCTTTTTTTACCTGGGCAACACTGAGGTTAGAGGGTATTACAATTTCCTTTTTTTACCTGGGCAACACTGAGGTTAAAGCACTCTTTGCACGGGTAAATTTTTCTCCTTCTCATCCCCCCTCCCCCAAAACGGAGGGGCCTGTCAAAGCCACCTCCCCCCCCCCCCCCCAAAAGATGTATATGTAGTATATCTTTCCCCTCCCTCTCCCTTCACCTCTCGCATCCCTCCCCCACTTCCACTCCCCCCACTCCCTTCCTCACCCCTCCCTCTCCTGCCTCCTCCCTCCCCCCCAGCAACGCCAGGTACTCTTGCTAGTACATTATATGTAGGACAAGAACATTCACAGACAACTGGTAAAACACAAGGGTGACCAGAATATATCTAGCAAAAAGAGTATATACTATCAATATATTTGACATTTTGGTGATATTCGTGAGGATCGATGGTTTGCTGTAACCACAGATGCACACAATTGGTTTGTGGATCAAGGACCGAAGCAAATTTGGAAGCACTTCTGATGAGTGCAACCACATACCAGAAAAGAGAAGCAGGATGTATCACTGACTAATTGAAGACCCAAGTGGAAGAAGTGCTTAAGTCACAAAAGAACTATGCAAATTTATTGCAGACTAGCAAAGGTACCCGTCAATGATGGGGGGTGCATACATGTCTCACCTGAAATGAGTAATTTATTTTGGAGTGTGTATTGATAGAAAAAGGAATTTAGTATAAATATTCAGTGAGCATATGTCACAATGGGTGCGGCTGGTATCCTCGACAACCTCGTTCCATTCTATCAGCTAAGATTTCCAATCCATACTTGTTGTACCTCCGAAGTACTGCTCGGGAGTGAAGATGATATTATGAAAGCTCAGCTGGGAAACGGGTTTGGGCATGTTTTAGGCCTACAGCCTGATGGAAGATCACCAAAGTTCTTTCCATACCAACCAACCACCTCCAGGCACCTATCCCTCTCCACATTGTTTCTTCAGCTCCGATCTTCCCCCTCTCTCTATATTCACCATAGCTTTGCTTTCAGCAATTTCCCACAGCATTTCATTCTGGTTTCCCATTTGATGATCAGTAGTTTCAGTTTCACGTTTCAACATCAGTTTCACTTTGAGATATCAGTTTAGATTCATTATCGCAACTTGTGATGCGACGCGAATAGTGCACAGAAAAGGTCGCCAAAACCGATTTTGGGAGGAAATATTTTCAAATGATCTAAGGGGTCTAAAAAATTTTTAGGGTCATAAAGGGGTCTAAAGTGTTTAAAGAATCAATGATCTTAAAAGGGCCAAATGGGGTCTAATGGTGTCCAAGGATGAAAGAGCAAAAGGGGTCAAAAGTGTTCAAATGGTCTTAAATTGGCCAAAGTGTCTTAAAAAGTCAATATCTTAAAAAGTGTAAAGGGTCAAAAGGGGTTTAAGGAGTGTAAGGGGTTTAAAGGTGTGTAAATGGTCATAGGGGACTAAGGGGTGTAAAGGGTATAAATGGATCTAAGCGGTGTTATGGGTCTAAGGAGTGTTAGGGGTCTAAAGGGGTGTAAATGGTCGAAGGGGTGGGTCGAAGGGGTGTAAGGGGGTCTAAAGTTGTGTAAAGGGTCTAAGGAGTATTAGGGGTCTAAAGGGGGTATAAATGGTCGAAGGGGTCTAAGGGGGGTGTAAAGGGTCTAATGGGTGTAAAAGGTCTAAGGAGTGCAAGGGGTCTAAAGGGGTGTAAATGATCTAAGGGGTGTAAAGGGTCTAAAGGGGTCGAAGGGGTTTGATGCGTCAAAGGGGTGTAAAGGGTCTAAAGAGGTCTAAGGGGTGTAAAGGGTTAAAAGGGGTCTAAATATGTTCTAAGGGGTGTAAAGGGTCTAAGGGGTGTAAAGGGTCATTGGTTTCTAAGGGGGTGCAAAGGGTCTAAGGGGTGTAAAAGGTCAAAAGAGTGTAAAGAGTCAAAGGGATCTAAGGGGGTGTATAGGGTCTAAGGGGTGTAAAGGGTCTAGAGGGGTATAAGGGGTGGAAAGGGTATAAAAGGGTCTAAGGGGTGGAAAGGGTCTAAAGTGTGTAAAGGGGTGAAGGTGTAGTAAAGAAATTACCTCGGGTTCGTAAATAAATCAACTCGGGAGTGCAACACAACAATTACGGGCAAAAATGACCTCCTCATCACCGTCACGGTATAAAGCCCATTTTCAGGTATATCGTGGTTAAAAATCTGATGGTAGAAGGTTTCGTTGTGATTAACCTTGGGAGCTCAAAGCAGTAAGATCCCAAACAAAGCAAAACAACAACTCACCTTGTTGTGAGGATGAGGTAATCATTGGAGGGTCACCCGTTGTCAAGTGGCGGTTTGTAGTTGGTGTCACGTGGGTCCTTTTTTTCTCCAATCTATTTTTTCACACTTGAGAGTGATGTTAGATGAGCAGTAAAATTACCTTTAAAACGATCTATTGGTTGCATTTGTACTATTTTCGGTTTTTGTATAATTAGCGCATTTGAGAGGTCACTTCTTTGCCAAACTTACCGATCATGGTAACATCTTAATTAAAAGTTGTTTTTCACATATGATAACATATTTGATGATCGGAGCTCACCATCAAACTAATTATATCGATACTAATTATATATGTTGAAATCCGATAAAAAGTGGGCTTTTTATAAAGATTTGTATATGTGGATCAATCCTCGGAGATCATGGCGACAGGTGGCGGCTCGGATGGTTGAAGTGATGAATTGTGAGAAAATAACTGTTTTAAAACCCCTATTTATGTGCAGGTTGGTAAAATATGTCATCCTATAAAGTTTCGTGCCGATTAACCTTGGGAGCTCAGAGGAGTAGGTTCACAAACAAACAAACAAACTGACATTTCACTTTTATAGATACCCGTCCTCCTTTGGGATTGTTACCATACTGTAGATATGGAGTTCCTGGTTCTCACTTACTTTGCCCAAAATTGTGACTTAAGCACTTCTTCCACTCAGGTCTTCAATTGAATATGACCAATGAAGTAGGAATTCCGAGATATTGGCCAGCTGTTCTCATGGATGACATAAATATATATATATATCTGTGCAGTGTCTGTCTTGTGTTGTCACTGAACTACTCCCTCAAACTTTTGTGAAATCGCACTATTCCAACTTGACCCACGGCAGGAGTATGCGCTCTACTGAATGGCGTTCTAGTTTTACCTTGTGAGACATAATCCGTGGCTAGTGCTCACCACTAAAGCCAGCTAGGAGGTACTGCTTTCATTAAAATGATGATTTTGGTCCTCATTGGTTGGAAGTTTGGCCGTTTGGCCGTCCTCTTTGGCCGTTTATACGGTCTGCCGTCCGGACGAGAACAAATAAACTCTCGTGGAGGCGTCTCATGGGGACTCACTCCTATGGAGGAATCCGGAGATTAACAGAATCATCGGAACTTCAGCTTCTTGGTTTGGACATGTCTTCTAACCTCTGTTGGGATAAGTACATATCTGGTGTTGCTAAAAGTGCTTCCAAGTGAGTTGGTTGTCTTTATTGAGCACAGAGGTATTTACCTCCAGAGGCCATTTTGTACGTGTATAAGGTTATCCTTAATTTTATATACCTCCCCTCATGGAGTATTGTTGCCACATTTGGGCTGGAGCACCAGCCTGCCACTTACATATCTTTACTTGATAGGCTCCAGAAATGCATTGTCAACCTGGTTGGTGTGGAGATGTGTTCACAACTCTTCAACCACTCTTTCATTGTAGGTCTATTGCCACTCTTGGTTTGTTCTACAGATATTTTCATGGCAAATGTTATTTTGGACTTTCTAGCTTGGTTCCTCCCGTGCGAGTGATTGGACGTAAGACTCGGTTTACCATCTCTGCGCACGCATACACTACAGCTAATCCAAGATGCAGAACGAAAGGCTTTGCAGATAGTTTTATCTCTCACGCTGTCTCGCTCTGGAATTCACTACCTGTAACATGCTTCTCATTATCCTACGATCTACACGGTTTTAAGAGGAATGTCAATTCATACTTCCAACGGCTTTGAGGTTTAATTGCATTTTACCCAACCTCTGCTACTTCCTCTGTCTTGGATTTTTTCTTGTTATTATTTATTTATTTATTTATTTATATTTTGTTTTGCTTTATCCTTATATTTTTCTAACCTTCTCTTAGCCCCTTACCTAGAGTGGCTGTATGCTTTGGCTGGGGCAATATCCATAAAAAATACCTTGTGTGGAAGGAGGACAGGCAAACTGATCACAGAGATTTAGAGTGGACTATGTGTGGTTTTGTCTCTTGGATTGACGCAAGCTGGGTTCACCATGTGTTGGTGGAGCGTGGAGGAAGAGGACAGAGGGCATCCCCATGGGGTGTTCCTTAAGGGATAAAAGGGGTCCTTGAGGCCTGGTTGAGGAGGTAGATCATCGCTGGCATTCCACAGCAAACACCATCTTTATCGTGCTCGTTTTGGCTTCTGGGAGCTATCGTCGAGCACCTGGCTCCTGAAGTAGTCTATTTTCATTCTGGTGTCCACTCTGTGCATCAGATGAGGGAAGTCTTGCCTACAATTGGAAGTCTTGTCTACCTTCGTAATGCTCTCCACCCTCTTAGCACACCCCAATCTTTCCAGGTTTCCCCAATTCTCCCCAGAATCTTTTCCAGTTCTCCTCACAACTAGCGTGATCCTGCCCCACACATCCAAACTCATCCTCCTCCTTCTCCTCAGAACGAGCACAATCCTCTTGTGCTTTTTGTCAGCTCCACCCTTGTCTCCCTTGACAACCCACCACTCCGTATGTCAGCTACTCTTCTGTATGGTGCACAAAAAAGACAATCCTTAATTTGATGTGTCCCTTCTAATTACATCAATATTGTTCACCTACTCGCACACGGACCATGCAACTCTATACATTTCTATCTGTTCTAAGGTAATATCTATGGTGGTGGCGCTTCAGGCTGTGGTGTCCGGAATCCAAACAGAGTCGCCAAAAGGTAGCAGGTGCACAGAAGGGACCATCTCGAACCCCCAGAGGTCTCAACCCCCCTCCAAGGTCCGGCAACCCCACTGGCCCGAAATACTCACTCGGACAGCGTCCCGATGGACAAGGGGCTCCACACTCCACCACACCTCCAGTGGGGCCCGGGTCGGCCCCAACACCTGTGGTTGTAATCCACGTCCAAATCCTGCCAGCTTCCTGGCACAACCCAATTTCACAGGGGGGCAATTTCCCACGAGGACGGCTCCCTTAACCTCCCCTGCTCCAAATTCCGCAACCCGGTACCAACTCCCACCAAGGCTGCTCCAAAACAATTTCGCATTTAAATTTAATGGCCTCGCATTTCCAAATGCGGCTGCACGTAGTCTATGGGACCACAAACCAAAAGATGCTTAGAAATCAAATTTTGTGGCACTGATAGGGAATAAAATTATGATTAGTGTTTCTTAATGAAAATGATGTGCCAAATACGAATCTGAACTTCCACAAGCAACATTGCATACCAAACGTGACATAATTAACTTTTAATCGATATGCCCTGATGAGCATTACAACACACTCACACAGATTAATGGCGGATTGTTTCTGATTGTTTCTGTAATTATAAATATTGAAATGCATGCAAATTATGTGCTGAGAGAGTAAAAAAAGTAAACGTTATTTGTAACTATAAATTTGCACAAGAATAAAAATGAATGAGTCTGGTGACTCCCTCATCAGGGTCACCACACAACTCTTTTACTCCACAGATGCAATCTTTCATCAGGTTGTGACATTTCTCCCCAATACATCATTATGTTTCAAACACTTGGGCCAAACCAATGAAAAATTACAAACCTGCATCAACAGTTTCTGCCTGCATCAGCTTATCCTCTTGCAATTGCCCAACAATCTTGATTCTTTTTTACCGAATGCCCCTTTGTGTGACTTTTGTGACTTTTACCTGTGACTGCAGTTGTATCTGCCCACTTGTTGAAGGACCTGGCTGAGCAGTTGCAAAGAGTCAGAGGCAGCACATTTTTCATAGCTCTGGCAACCTTCTGCAAATCTGTGAATTTGCCATAGAAACAACTGTGATATCCACAGCCATCCGGTACATCTGTAAAAAACCAAACAACAACAAAACACTGTTTTTAACAACTACCAGATGAAACAAACAATTCCTTTGAATGAAGCGACCAATTCCCAAACTCAGCCAGCAAAAAGCACATCAATCTGAGTAATTCACCAGCTTTGACTGATTGACACAAGTTAAACTGTTTATTTGAAAATGATGAGTAATCAGGGCTAAGAGAATCATCTTCTCTTTGGCACAGTACAGATGTCATTATATGGGAATTACCAATTGAGGCAGGATAATAGGTTTGCACTGCAGACACGAGGTCCACACTTCTGACTTGGACGTCCATAGACGGGCCATTGTGGTAGAACAGTGAATCGTCATTTGACACAGACGTGGCCCAGAATAAGCTTGTAATCTGTGACTAATGTTTAGGTAAATCTGCATAATTACCAGTGTTTTTGCCTCGGGAGGTTTCCATTGTCATAACGAGTGCCAGGCCATCAATGACCAGACAGCTTGTCCCAGGAGCTGAGGGCAGGGCCGTCGAGAGCCAGAATGGACTAAGTCTCTGGTCCCCTTCATCCGGGCCCCTTTCAAAAAAAACTTTTAAAAATCAACCTATAACTACGAAGGTTTCCGTATCTTCGTCAGAACAAGCACATGCCATGGTTAAACGAAATTGGAGTGTTATTCGTTTATTGCATTTTGAAGCATTTCACTAAAGTTACTTCAAAATATGCATTTTAAAGAAATCAATTTGTTAGGTGCCTAAAACACTCCACGACCTTCACCCAATAAGGAAAATTTATATTTAATATGATATCACAAACACATACATACGCAAACACACACACACATAAACATACACACACAAACACACACACACACACACATATAAACACACACACACACACACACACACACACTTATAAACACACACATATAAACACACACACATGAAAACACACACTCATGAAAACACACACACACACACACACAAACAAACAAGAAAACCAACAAACAAACTGGAAATCGGTCAGAGACCGAGGACTTGCCAGAATTAAAAATATGGTGTCCGAACCACGTGACCGATGACGTCATCATTATTTGTTTTCAAAACTAATTTATTCCTTGATGATGCTCAATAAATTGCATCTTGATCGGATGAAGTTTTGTACCTGTCGAATTATGACTTCATAATGGAGGCACCAATGACATCATCATTAACATATTTTATTCCCCATGGAGAGTTCTTTACAATGAGCCATATCTCAATTTTTTAGCTGCGACGAGCAGCTCTATGAGAGGACCGAGTTGTTGTTCTTGTTGTTGGGGTGCCTTATTGAATAGCGCATGCGCATACACTCAGACGTGCGTTGGTATGAGGTAAGAACATATTGCAACGGATATCCTCATAATTCTACACGTCGCAGCTGGTGACCACACTGTGGTCATTTTTCTCTTGTTCTATTCAGCACTTTTGGAGATATAGAGGTGCAAAGTTTTTCGGTTTTTCCAAGATAGCGGCCGAACCACGTGACCGATGATGTCATCATTATTATTTTTTTCTCCACCAGTTTATGCCGTCATGTCACTCAAGAAATTGCATCTTGATTGGATGAAGTTTTGTACTTGTCGAATTATCGAATTATGACGTCATAATGGAGGCCTTGGGCCGAGAGAGTTAAACATTGGGCACAGTCTATTCCAGAGCAAGACAAATATGTGTGTAAAGTTTATATGTGCAACGGTGTAGACGTAGTACTGCGCACAAACAGACAAACAGACAAACCAACCAACCAACATACTTGCCGGAATCTTTTCCGGCAAGTAACAAGAAAACAAGGACAGATACATTCAAAGTACACCGCCCCCATGCCAAATAAATAAATATCCTCCAGCGTGACATTGCTGGGGTGCCTTTGGCACCCGGCAATACCATAGTGCAGCTCATAGAGACTGAATTTGGAGGGAGAGGTGTACAATAATTGATTAATTGCAGAATTAAAATCAACAAATAATGATCATACAGTATTGCTTAATCAATTGACTAATAGCATACCTACACCACCGGTGCTTCATCCAAAGCTGTAACTTTTTGATAATTAATTAAATAAGTCATTAATCGAAAAAACAACAACTCGGAGCACACTACCCTATACAATCCTACCTAGACTAAGGTATTTCATTACCTACCCCCACAAACGTAATAATATACATACACATACACATGTGGTTTCATACGTGAATGAGCTTCCCCAGCATCCCACCCCTTGTCTATTGATCCATTTCCCACTGTCCATGCACTACCTTTCCCGCTCTTACCCACCGGAAGTACTTTGGCTGTACTTTTACCCTCACGACCACCTCCTGTTTGTCTGTGTGCTGTACTGTCTCCTCTTGACAGAGATGACTCTCTACATATCCTTCTCTGCCAACATAGACAATCTTATCACCACTCATCCCAACTCGCTCTTTCTTCTTCATATGCATTGCTTTAATATGTCACCATGCCAATTGGATGGGTGTTGGTACGTCTTCAACCAACCATGGTTTTACAGTAAAGTATTTCTGTGAATCCATGGGCCTCGCCTAATCAGTGAGGTATCACCAGCATCCTGGACAAATTCCAAATTTCTGCTCCATTCCAGAGGGAGAAATGCATCAGCAGCATAGCTGTGTCCCCAGCAAATGATGCTACTCACAGACATGTGTTTCATATGAAAGAAGAAGAAATAAAAGAATGGCCCAGTCTGCAGCTGGCATCAGAACAGGAGAGTTTATGGCTGATGGTGAGGTTTTACGTTTGGAGATGTTTAACCTCTTAATGTGGCTGACCATAAGTGGGTTTGATTGATGATGCTTTTTGAATGAGTGGGGTAAGACTGTGGGATATGCCAGGATTGAAAGACATGTTCCATTTGTACAACCAGAATCTAATCAATTGCAGATCATTTGAGAAAGAGAGACAGATAGAGAGGGAGAGGGAGAGGGAGAGGGAGAGGGAGAGGGAGAGAGAGAGAGAGAGAGAGAGAGACAGACAGACAGACAGACAGCTTGCTCCTACCTGCTGGCCAGTGGGATGGCATACAATAATACACAATTTAGAGTCATCCATAAAAACAGAGTGAGTTTTCAGAACATCAGAGAGGTAAATTGTGTGAGGGTGGAGCAAGACTGGACCCAAGACACTATCTTGAGGCACTGTAATCTCCATTGGGAGAGAGAGAGGGGAGCTGATTCCATTGATAGATATGTGTTGACTGCATGAATTGAGGAAGTCATAAAGCCAGGTATTAAGGTGACCATGTATGGGATGCTACAGGTGGTGTCCCTGGCAAGCAGAGCGGGATGCCAGACTCTGTCGATGGCCAATGCCCGAGATATTTCAGGGAGATGGTGCTTACCTCTCCTTTGAGATGCAGTCTCCAATAATTGCTGAGTGATAAGCATCAAGATGTCCATCGTTGAGTGACCAGGACAAAATCTAAACTGTTTGTCAGAAATCTTGCTGTTTGAAAAAGAAAGACTTGACGACTTCAGCAGTGATGACGGATTCCATTTCTTCGCTTAAAAATGAAAATAAAGTCTCTATTCTGTACTTCTTAGGATCTATCTTTGCACCCTTCTTGCTCAAATCGTAATCAAATAATCAGAGCTATTTTGCTCCGACAAAGGGTTAAGACAGGAAAGGTCAGCTTTGCCTTGTTTCACATGGCAGTTTGCATACTTTGATCTCTCAAGACCTTCGCTTTCTGCCCACCTTTATTTCTTTGAACCCATCCTTGTCCTCTGGAAGTTACCTCTCTCAATTTGTCCTTTCAAACTCTTCCTTCCAAAGACTGCATACCTCATAATATCATGTTTTCTTTTGATCCTGGATGTTTTTGTCTGGTAGTTGCTTGTCTGCCTCTTTCCCTCCACCCTGGAACATATGATGAAATTGCTGAGGGGAAGATAGATGTTCAGCATGTTCTGAAAAAACCTGGACAATTTTAGTTGTTAATATATTTAGTACCACAAATGATACAACAATACCCTTTGTTTTATATGAAACAGAAACTCAAAAGTTTTCTTTATCTTCAGGTCTGGTGGTTTAATGTAAAACAAAATGGCGACTCCACAGGAGTAAGCTCGGTGCGTCGAATGCTTCACAGAGATGAGATCCGACACACAAGTCCAGCATAATTTCAGTACAAGGTATGGAAGGAATCTGCCATCATGCACTAGTATCAGAGAATGGTACAAGGGATTTAAGGAGACTGGAAGTTGTCAGAAACAAAAACGTACCGGTCGACCAAGCACAAGTGCAGCAGATGTTGAACAGTGCGTGAATCATTTCAACAAAGTCCCAGAAAATAAATCCGACGCACATCAAGAGAATGGGAACTACCAACAACCCCTGTACACAGGATTTTGCATTAAAGACTGAAGCTTTGTGTCTATAAGATGCATATTCTGCAGGAACTCAAACCAAATGACGAACCCAAACGAAATGTGTTTGCCGTGGAAATGGTTCAATTGCATAGATGACGAAAACTACCTGAAAAAGGTCATGCTCACAGATGAAGCTTGCTTTCATTTATCAGGGAAGGCCAATGGCAGAATGTGAACATCTGGGGCTCTGAAAACCCACACGTGGTCATTGAGCACATACGCAACAATCCAAAGGTCAATGTGTGGTGTGGCCTTCTCCATGACCACTTGGTGGGTCTGTTTTTCTTTGCGAAGGATGCAGTGACCTCAACAATTTACATGAACATGTTGGAAGGATTCATTTTCTCACAGATTGAAGACCTACAACCCGACATCATTTTACAACAGGACGGCGCTCCCCCTCATTGGGCCTTAGTCGTTCGAGCTGTCCTGAATGATAAATTTCCAGGTCGCTGGTTTGGCTGAGACAAACCAACCGCCTGGCCTCCACGATCACCATATATAACCCCCTTGATTTTTTTTTCCTTTGGGGGTTTCTCAAAGATATTGTCTCCAACACCAAGGTGGCAAAACTGCAGGATCTTCTTTCTGAGATCACAGCTGCATGTGCATTGGTGGACGCAAACATGCTGAGCCAAACATGGCAAGACTTGTGTACCGCCTAGATGTCCTGCTCGCAACAAACGGAGCTCACAGTGAAGTGTATTAATGGTGTGCATAAAACATTATGAGTCTCTGTGTCATATAAACCAAAGGGTATCATTGTATCATTTGTGGTTCTAAATATACGTATTAGTAACCAAAGTTGTCCAGGTCTTTCTAGAACATCCTGTATGTCTTGCTTGAGTAGGTTTCATGGTGAAATGGCTCACTTTTCCAAAGTAGTAATAAGCAATGGTTTTGCAAATACTGTAATAAAATGTTTCCACAAAAATGGTCACCGATGTAGTAATCTTGAAGCCGATGACATTAATTTCTGCTCACGCATTGTTTTTGAATGCGTGATCACTGAGTTGATATAGTAGGAAGTAATATGTCGTTTATTGACAGTGATATATGATAAAATCGTCTCAAATGTAATCTTGTAGTCCAAGTGAAATATTGTGTCATCTTGTTTTTTCTTACCAGGCACTTCTCCCTGTATTGAAGAGATCAGCACAAATGACACCAAGCGGGAAGGCAATCGTTGTGAACATTTCATCATCAGCAGGCTGCATCAAGCAAACGCCATTGAATTATAAATTTGGGAACCTTTTCCCATACAGAGTCAGTAAGGTTAGTCCAACCGAGTTTTTGTTTCCATTTTAAACTAGAACGGCACTCGGTAGAGCACATACCTCCGCCAGGATGAACAGTTTATGGTTTCTATCCCACTGATGGGTCGGATCTGGATTCGAACCTGAACCAAAATCGAATCGGCTTGTTCTTGTCACCTAATCAACTCCCCAACCAAGTTTATTCATAACTCGTCCACAACTTTTTAATATGTTACAAGTCAGGAGACGATGGTTCATGAGCGAGTGGTATTCAATGACAAAGGATGGACTATCAAGTCGATCATCACGATCATCGACGATTGATGCATCAAATCGGGGCCATAATCAGTTATGAGGTTAGTTAGCTACACAATACCGAAAATTCGGTTCGATTCCGACAACTTTGAAAATTTTACCTTTGTGACCTTCAAAGGTCAAAGGTCGAAGATTCTGAAATTTGTTGGAAAACTTGTATTTCATGATGTATGTGATAATATAAGATCATGTACCACATTTCACCCTATCAGGAAGCGAACAATGTAATAAAACCATCAAAAATCGACTTTTCTAAATTTCGTGACCTTGTGACCTTGACCTTGGGGCGAAAATGAAAAATCGAGCTCCGTGGGACTAGACACATGACATTGGCCTAACCAAATGCCAAAACCCCTGTCAGATTCCACCAACTCCCTCGGAGAAGATGTAGCTTGAACTCGATTACACCCGAAGAGGACATCTTTTTCAGGTGTGACTCCACCCACAATGGGCGCAAGACGCCAACTCTAGGCAGGACACAACTAGATCATGATATCAACCACCCACCCAAGTTTCATCAAGATCGGATGATATCATCGGGTAATTATGCTGCGGACAGACAGACAGACAGACAGACAGACGCACCCCCATGACGAATATAGTGGTCACTTGATAACTCGTGAACCAATATATCGCTTTTCGCCCGATCTCTCACTGGTGAAGAATCACTTCAAAAATTAAATAAATTTTCACATCCCAATCCATATTCAGATCTTCACCAAAATCGAATCGATTAGTCCTTGTCACACATCCAACCTTTCCACCAAGTTGCATCCAAATCCGTTCACAACTTTTTGAGATATCTTGCTGTGTATCGTTTTTGGCCCCATCTCCCAATGGTGAAGAATCACTTAAAAAGTTATAGTATCCGGATCCGAATCCAGTTATTCACCAAAATCTAATCATTTCGTCCTTGTCACATACGCTACATCTCTGCCTCATTTCGTCTGAATTCGTCCACAATATCTTGAGATATCTTGTTCACAGACAGACAAACAGACAAACAGACAGGGGTGAAAACATAACCTCCATCCATCCACCTCTGGTGGCGGAGGTAATTAGTCTTTGGAACCTGGAAGAGTTTGCAAGTATTTCACATGCTGAACAAGAACATTATGAAATATCAGTTTACTTTTACGTGAAATAAAAGGACATTAGTGGCTATCCAATGATTACAGATGCACGATCGAAGGAAAAATAAAATGGAGAAAAGGAAGATAACGATAAAGGATAGGTGGGTATTGGTGTGTAATTGGAGTAGGGAGAGAAGGAAAAGAGTTTCTGAGAAGATAAGAGAAGAGGGGATAAAGTGGACATGCATGCTGCAGATGGAAAAGGTGTGTGGGTGGGTTGATAGGGGATAAACAATTGCACCTTGACATCAGAAGCAGTGAAGGATTCCATGACATTTTTGTAATTGGAAGCGAACACACTGGCCTATAGTGGTGTGGTCTGTTTTTGACATCCTCGTTATGGATGGGAGTGATGCTTCCTGAGACTTCCATGCAGATATGAGGCAACCGATGCAGACGGAAGGTGGTCAAAGGAGAACAGACTGAATAGGACAAATAGAGGGGATAGTTTTCACGGTTTAGTTTTAAAATGTTTAAACTCTCCCCTGAAGTGTTGTATTGTGTTGTATATTATAACACACTTTTCTTCTTCTTCTTTAAAAGGTTGCTTTCGGTTTGCTCACCAAATCTCTTCATTTCAAATAAAATTTCAATCTCTTCCAGTTCTTCCTTCCTACATTCCCTAAATTCACCTGCATTCCACCCCTCCTCCAACGTTTTCAAATGGATCTCTGACTCGAAAATCACAAGAAACTCATTTTGCAATAAATGTTCGTTTTCCATTAATCGTCGAACACTTTCGAAAATCCAAACTCACCCCCTCCCCTCCTAAACTCCCCCCTCGCTGCTCCCCTCCTACATTCCCCCCCCCCCACCCCTCCCGGCCTCCCCTTCCAAACTCCCCCCTCACCCTGCACTCCTAAACTCCCCCCACACCCTGCCCCTCCTAAACTCCCCCCTCACCTCTCCCATTCAAAACTCCCCCTTCCCTTCAAATCTCCCCACCCTCCTTTTTTCTCCAATTCTCCCCTCTCACCTCTCCTCCTCAAAGCGTCCGTCCTCCCCGCTTCCTCTCCCTTCCAACTCTCACCTCCATCTCCTACAAACCTTCTTCCTCGCTCTGCCCCCCATCAAACAACACTTCACTGTGCCACATCCCATCACCATCAAACCTTTTGTCCTCCTCATCCTCATCCTTCCCTTTCTCCTAGCTCTTCTGAAATATCTGAGACACTATCAATAGCTCTCCCGACCTCCTCCTCATCTTACCCTACCCCTCCCCTGTCCTGAATCCGATGTTCCCCCTTCCTCTTCCTTAACGGTATGGACCTCAAACATCCGGGGCCTTCACTCAAACCCGATTGATCTCTCCATTCAGGTTGCTTCTGACAAACGAGACTTGATCTGCTTAACAGAAACTTTCCTCCTTCATGATGTCTCTGATTCCTTGATATCTCTCCCTGGTTACTCCCTCCTCCTGTACGATAGAACTGAGCCTCGTCCTGGAGGTGGAGTTACTATCTTTATCAAAAACTCCCTTCCTCACTCTCCCTGCAATGCCCTCTCGACACCTCACCCCCAGGAGTACCTCTGACTACGGCTTCCAATTCGCTCCCACCTTTTGTACATATGTGTGTTGTACCGTCCACCAAACAGTGATGACTCCATCTACATCTTGCTGTCTGATAAAATGGACCAAATTCTATCTACTCATCCCAACTCCCTCTTCCTCATATGTGGTGATTTCAACTGTCATCATGCCAGCTAGCTGGTTGTGGGTACCTCTCTCACCAGCCATGGCACCTCAGCAAAGGACGTCTGCAACCAACTGGGACTGACACAATCTGTCAATTTCCCGACCCGGATCTCAGTCGATGGAGCATCTTCTCTTCTAGACTTGATTATGACAAACATCCCTGCAAATGTCTGCTGCTCTTCTTCTGCTCTAATCGGTTCATCTGACCATATGCTTGTTAAAGTTGACATCTCTCTGGCCATTCTCAGAGAGCCACCTCAGCGTCAACGAGTCTGGCATTTCACTCAGGCTGACTGGCACAGTCTTCAAGCAGCCATCAATCATCTGGACTGGTCTCCCATCTCTACTGCCTCTGACATCAACTCATCCTGGGAATTCTTCCAAAGTAAATTGCCCTCTCTCATGCACAGATTTATCCTATCTCATCTTCAGTGTCATACCCTTCCTCCCGTCCATGGTACACTGAATCTTGTGGTGAAGCAGTTGCCCTGAAACAACTTACCTTTGCCTCCTGGAAGGCAAATCCAACGGAAGGCAATCTCATTTCCTTTCAAAAAGCCTGGAACAAGTGTATGTCCACCCTCAAGAGAGCCAGGAAACAATATATCTCTACTCTCAAGACTGAACTCTCAAACCTGTCTCCCTCTTCCAAATCCGGGTGGTGTTTGGTCAAATTGGTTTCTGGTGTTTGTTCCCCCTCCATCCCCTCCCTTACCTCAAATGGCTACACAGCTGACTCCGCACGTGAAAAAGCTGAATGCCTCAACTCTGTGTTTGCCTCAAAATCTTGTTTCCCAAACCCATCTCTCTCTGTACCCACCGTACCCAGTCGTACCCAGCTCCTCCTGGACTATGTGCCCTTCTCTCCTGATAAGGTGGAGAAGTTTCTGTCAATCCTCGACTGATTCTGCAACTGGACCAGACGGCATCAGCCCACGGGTCCTAAAATCCTGCTCTGCAGCTCTTTCACACCCTCTCTCTGTTCTCTTCACCCTCTCTTTTGCTCAAGGTCATCTGCCATCAGCTTGGAAATCAGCCAACATTACCACTTTACACAAAAAGGTGCTCTTTCACCTTTTTTTCAATCACCTTTTCAATCACCCTTTTCTTTTCAATCAGCTTTTCTTTTTTCACCTTTTCAATCAGCCAACATTACCGCTCTTTCACACCCTCTCTCCGTTCTCTTCAACCTCTATTTTGCTCAAGGTCATATGCCATCAGCTTGGAAATCAGCCAACATTGACTTAACACCTGCCGTCGATACGGTCTGGCACCCCGCTCTGCTCACCAAACTCTCCTCCTATGGTATCCATGGAAATCTCCACGCATGGCTTGCAGACTTCCTCTCTGATCGTAGTCAACGTGTGGCCCTGAATGGTTTTCTCTCATCGCCCCTTCCTGTTCAGGCTGGAGTTCCCCAAGGCAGTGTTCTGGGCCCTGTGCTTTTTCTGGTCTTCAGCAATGATCTCTCCGACTCTCTGGAAAATCCTCTCTATCTCTTTGCTGATGACTCCACTCTCTGCCGCTCCATACCTCATCGCTCAGATCGGCAGTCTGCAACCTCCTCACTCTGCAGACCCAGACCTGGAGAAAAAAAAATCACAGACTGATCAAACAAGTGGAACATGTGTTTCAATCCTGACAAATCTCACTCACTCACTATGTCTCTCCGAAAAGACCGTCTGGACAATCCTCCCATCTACTTTCTGAACAATCCTCTCCAATAAGTTTTGTCACTCAAGATTTTGGGTCTCACTATCTGCCATTATCTTTCCTGGGAAAACCACATTTCCAAGCTGGCCTCCAAAGCCAGTTGCCGACTGGGCATCCTCCGTCGTGCGAAGTCCTCCCTTGGCACACCTGAGCTCCTCACCACATACAAGGCTTTCATCCGCAGGTCATTGGAATACTGCTCTCCCCTCTGGGCTGGTGCTCCTGCCTAACACCTAGCTCGGCTTCACGCTGTTGAAACCTAAGTTTTCAGAATCATTGGAATCTCCCGCAATGAAGCTAACTCCGGAGGCCTTTCACTCGCTCACCGCAGGCAGTTTGGTGGTCTCTCTGTCTTCTACCGACTCCTCTCCGGCCTTGCTCAACCAGCTCTGTCTGTGCTATGTTCCCGAAATATTCCTACAGGTCGCACAAGATCTGCCTGCAACCCTCTTCTGGTGAAATTGCCAAAATCAAGACTCTCTATTCACCTTCACTCTTTCATTCCTCTTTTCTCCCGCCTGTGGAACAAACTCCCTCACTCTCTTCAATCCCACTCCTCCCTCCAGGTCTTTAAAACAGCTGTTCACCATCATCTCTTATCTTCCCCCATCCAAAACGTTTATCTTTTCTACCCTCGTTAATTCACCCCAGATCCACTTTTTTTGAAATAACGACTTCTTTCCTGGAAGTCCTAGCAGTGTCCATGTGTTTTTTTTACCTCTCCCACCCCTCCCACCCCCCCCCTTCCCATGCCCACCCCCTCAAGCCCTCTCCCTTCCACAGATCTCCTGATGTCCCTGCTCTCTGGTGATGTACTTGTGTGCTTCCCTCTCTCTCCCCATATTGTCTCCTGCTCCTTTTATCATATGCTTTTGTGTCAGTTTGTTTTTATGTGATTAATGTTAGCTCTTACACGAGCCTCGATCTTGTAAAGAAAAAAAAGAAGAAAAAAAAAGAAAGGAAAAACAGCAGAGCAGGATTTTAGGTCATGACCTTGATCACATCTGGGTGCATTGTGGAAGCAGGGTTAATGACGAAAATAACTTTCTCTACCTTTTTGGGTGAGGACACAGAGTCTTGTAGACAGTGGGTTGGCAGTGTGATTGGGACCGAACGGGATGAGTTGGGTTCATGAGATTTAGAGGCAATGTCATAGTTTGGAAATTTTGCCTCATCTCAGGCAAGGTCTGCAGTAATGCCATTGAGGTGAGGGAGGGGATGGGAGGGGAAGCATACACCAGCAAGTACTTGACAAGGCACTACCATGAATTGGAATAAGGAGACTGTTTGAAGAGTTCAGCTTTGACATTTGGAAGATGATGTTTTCTGACTTGCTACAACATGGACATACACCTGTTGCGAGCCATACGGAACAAATGGAAGCTACTCTCGGTCGAGTTAACTTTCCATGCAGAAAAAGCAGGCTACTTGACTTCACCAACCTCTCCACAGGATTAAACGTACTATGGTCCAGATGATGGGTATTAAAACCACAGACAATACCAGATGAACCGGTTCATGAGAGTAAGTAGACTTTGTGAAAGTATTCCCAGGCGGAATCGATACCGGATGTTGTGAAATAGTGGCCTAATCCTTTTTCGCGAGGGAAGATTGAAGTCCCTGGCAGTTGGCCTGTATAAACAGTCATATACCAAGGGAGGTTGGAGGTTGCTCCCATGTAATAGCCAGGAGATATGGGCCATGACAAGAGATTCATCAGAAGAGATTAGATGCAAAGTCAGTCATTACTAAGGTCCTGGAGGGAGAACGTACCAGTAGTAGCAATCTGAGTTCGTAAGTTTACAGAGTGGGTCAAACCCACAGAGCCACAGGACTTTTCTACCATACCATGTCTGGTTGATGCTGAGCCAACACTCCATCAGCAGGCCCTGTGATCGGTGAAATAATTGCAGGTGCAAAACAGAGTTGGCATTGGTGATTGAATTGATCCATTTCAGAGGAAATAGAGGTATATGGGGAATCGTCATCGTTGGGTGGACCACACAGACACCACACAGAGAAACATTAGGTGGTTATGGAGAGGTATATGGGGAATCGTCATCGTTGGGTGGACCACACAGACACCACACAGAGAAACATTAGGTGGTTATGGAGAGGTATATGCAGCCAGAGGTATTCCCGAGTGCTTGAAGAGGATTGTGAGGATATCGAGCAATCAGTATACGGGATTATAGGATTCAATATTGTCATATTTATAGTTTTCTCCACTTTCTTGAGAAATATGAAGTAAAATAACTTCACTACTTTTTAAATAATCTCATGAGAAGACTTTCATTTTGGAAGACCCAGTCTAGTTTAAGTGTATGACCTTTTTTGACAGCACTTGGTTGGGAATTTCTTCTTTTTTTTTTAAAGAAGAATTTCAGGGGACAGGATTTACAACTGTGGCAAGAGTAGAATGGGACGGGTTTCACAGGTTTCAAAAGATTACTGTGGGACAGGTTTTACAACAACCCCTTCCATCAATTACGTAGGTAATACAATTTACAAAATTACCACAATCAAGAAGCCGGAGGAATATATATGATTTATTGCTTTATTTTAACTTGCAGGATTGTACCAGATCGTATAAGTTGCACAATTACCATTTCATGGGGTCATTGCCCAAAATTTTGAATTTCAAACTGCACGGAGTTATAGTTTGTTGTCTTGTTGTTTAGGCAGGTCTCAACATGGCTTCAGTTTGCATGGCTGAGGATCTTCGAGCAGACGGTATCATTTGCTTGCCTCTTCACCCTGGCTGGGTGCGCACAGACATGGGAGGACAAAAGGTATCTGTGGATTCACAATTAACAACAAGGTCTTACACGCACAGACACGCACACAAAGGTGATACTTTGTTACCTGGAGGGCTCCCTTCCACTTTCTGAAACTCACCCATACGTGGAGATAGCAGTCAACAACAGCAACTTACACACACACACACACACACACACACACACACACACACACACACACTCTCATTCACTCACACACACACACGAAGGTGATACTTTGATACCTGGGAGGGCTCTGTTCCACCTTCTGAAACCTAACCATGTGTGGAGCAACTGGGCAAGAAGGACCTTAGTCAGGGAGGTGACAAAGAAACCAATGACTACTCTGACAGAACTACAGAGTTCCTTAGCTGAGATGGGAGAACCTACCGGTAGGACAACAGTCTCTGTAGCACTTCACAAATCTAGGCTTTATAGGAGAGTGGCCAGACGGAAGCCACTCCTGAGAAAAATGCACATGACAGCACGCCTGGGGTTTGCAAAAAGGCATGTGGAAGACTATGAGAGCATGAGGTAAAACATCATTGGTCTGATGAGATGAAAATTGAACCGTTTGGCCTGAATGCAAAGCACTATGTCTGGCAGAAACTGAGCACAGCCCATCACCCATCTAACACCATCCCTACAGTGAAGTATGGTGGTGGCAGCATCATGCGATGGGGATGCTTTGCAGTGGCAGGGAGTGGGGGAATTGTAAGGATAGAGGGAACAATGAATGGAGCCAAATACAGGCAATTCCTTGAGGAGAATCTGCTTCAGAGTACAAAAGACCTTAGACTGCGGTGAAGATTTACATTGCAACAGGAGAATGACCCCAAGCATACAGCCAAAGCAATACTGGAATGGCTTTAGAACAAGAACACGAAAGTCCTTGACTGGCCCAGGCAAGCCCAGACCTGAATCCCATTGAGAATCTGTGGAAAGACTTCAAGATATGCTGTTCACCAACGCTCCCCATCCAATTTGACAGAGCTTGAGCAAATCTACAAGAAAGAATGGGAGAAACTCCCCAAATCCAGATGCGCAAAGCTGATGAAGACATAGCCAAGAAGACTCGAACCTGTAATCGCTGCCAAAAGCACTTCTACGAAGTATTGACTCAGGGGGTTGAATAATTATGTAAATTAGATATTAGCCAGACACTAGATGTCTCAGTGCTATTTTAGGCCGACAGGATGGCCAGGAGGTACGCACAGTCACCTCTAAGCTGTCTACCCTGCGCTTGATTCCCGTCGCAATTATAAACTGTCATCCAGGTGTTTCACAAGCAAGGTGATGTGTCATTGTGTGTGCTGTTAAACACGTGTCCCATCTGCCAGCATTCGTTGGTGGACATTAAAGTTCAAGTTGGTGGACACCATGGCCAAGTTCTAAATTCCTGTTCTTACCAGTCATCATCAGCACAGCCACACACATGCCATTGATGCTATCCCACACCCTTGTGCTGTATACCAACGAACAAACGAAGTGCTATGTTAGTCAAGATGGCAGAGGACAGCACAACATTGTTAGTGCTGGAGCTAAGAGTTGGAATGGTTGACTAGAGATGAGGGATGGATGCACCATTATGATCCTGAGAGTAAGAGACCGTCAATGGAGTACTGTCACAAAGGAACACCAGCCTCGACTTAGCTACGTCAGTTTTTCATCTCTTCCACAAACTTAAAGAACACCTTTGTGGAGAACCTTTTTGTTCTGAAGACGATGTCAAGGCCACTGGTTAATTTAACTGGCTGGTTCAGTCAAGAGGATGCACAGTTCTATTGTGACGTCATCACTAAACACTTCTTGAACATTGGCAGAAATGTGTGGCCAGCAGTGGTTATTACGTTGAGAAATAAATATGCGTTTGATGGAATAAAGATTGATGTAGTACCTGTCTTTGTTTCATTCCAATATCTTTGCCTGTTTTGGAGAATAAGGGTGTGAGGCATTATTTTTCAGCATGCCCTCACATGTTCTAAATGTTTTACATATTTTAAATAACCTGCATGTACATTTGATATGATGTGAATTTTGATAATGAGAGACTTGGACTGAAGATAACCTTTACCTACAGATAAAAACCTATGATGATAACAGCTGCAATTATTGAAAAATAAAAGTGATGATCCTAAATTTGTTGTTGTTGTTGTTGTTCACATTGCAGGCACCACTCAGTGTGGAGGAGAGTGTGTCTTCATGTTTAAAGGTGATAAAGAACTTGACTATGCAGGACACGGGTTCTTTTTTGAGTTATGATGGTGAAGTTCTCCCATGGTAACTCTTGTGACGTCAACGTTTTACTCGTGGAAGAAGTGTTCGACGCTCATCGAAATACCAGGATCTCGTGATTTAGGAACATATCGTTTCATGCTGGGCCAGCGGTGCTTTATCCTCGTGTTCATGTTTGGTTTTGATGTTTTTTTATTGCACATAATGAATCATTAAGCATATATGACAATGGTGAGACAAATCACAATCTTGAATTTGCAGGTAAATTAATGAAGCATTGAAAATTATTATAATCTCTGGGTTTTCAATTCAGTGCACTGCAAATGCTTGTTTTAGAAAAGTGATAGTTTGCTCATGTTTAACTCATCGTTTTAATCCAAAATGTGCATTGTGCATTTTTAATGGTGAGTTTTTTTTAAAATTATCAGCAGGACACGGGTTCTTTTTTGAGTTATGATGGTGAAGTTCATAACTTACCATGGGATACGTTGGGATACGTTGGATTTGACTCGGTCATCTCTGTTTTGCTAAACTCAGACGTGGAATGCAAAGTCTGTCTTGGATTACAAAGAAATGAATACTGTACTTTCAAAATCCATGAAATATTCTCCAATACCTCAGGATAATTACTATGCATTGTTATCTCCCAGCATGCAAAACACGGTGTGTGGGAATTGGATATCAGTGTAATAATTGTGTTTGTTTCACAAAATGCTTCAGATAAAATGCCTGATTTGTCTCTTAAAAGGAAACATTTTATATGGCGATATGCTAAATTTCACGTGCATTATACAATAATGGAGAAAACAATGTAACATTACAAATTCTAGCTCGTCAAATAATTATTTCACAAATTCTAGCTCATCCAAGACTTCAGCAATGGAATTTTAATGTATGTGAAGATCTGTGTCTGTCTGTTTCTTTTTCTTTAACCACCATGGGATACAAGGTGCGGAAAAAGTTCTGAGCATTGGCCCTTCGTCAAAACAACAAATAACAAGGTCAGATGAATAGTAGATTTTATCAAAGCTATTGTTTGTCTGCATTAGACAATTAGAAGGAAGGGTTTTCATGATAATTGAAAATTGCTAAAATTGCCATGATGCCAAACGAAGCTGACGTTTTGGGCATTACCTGTTCATGCGCCATTTGGTTTCCATGGTACTCCCAGCAACATGGGCTGTGTGGGGTGATGCATTGCCCCAGAGAAGCAACATTCCTTGATTCAACTTTCCACAACGCTCGTTCTTGATGACTTCTCTCAACCACTGCAATTCATTGACATAGCACTCCCAATTAATTACTGTCTTTTAGAATGTAGTCAATCATGCTCCTCACCACTTACAAGGCTTTCATCCGCAGCTCAATGGAATACTGTTCTCCCCTATGGGCTGGTGCTCCTGCCTCACACCTGGCTCGGCTTCACGCTGTTGAATCCAAAGCTTTCAAAATCATTGGAATCTCCCGCGATGAAGCTATCTCTGAGGGCCTTTCACTCACTCACCGCAGGCAGGTAGGTGGTCTTTCTGTCTTCTACCGACTCCTCTCCGGCCTTGCTCCCCCAGCTCTCTCTGTGCTCTGTCCCCCAAATATTCCTACAGGTCGCACAAGATCTGCCAGCAACCCTCTGATGGTTAAACTGCCGAAATCTCGGCTCTCTGCTCACCTTCACTCTTTCATTCCTCTTTTCTCCCGCCTGTGGAACAAACTCCCACACTCCCTTCAATCCCTCTCCTCCCTCCAGGTCTTTAAAACAGCTGTTCACCACCATCTCTTATCTTCCCCCATCCATAACCTTGATCTTTTCTACCCCCACTAATTCACCCCAGATCCACCTTGTTTGAAATTCCAACTTATTTCCTGGAAATCCTGGCAGTGTCCATATGTTTATACCTCTCCCACCCCCCCCCCCTTCACATGCCTCCCCCCCTTCACATGCCTCCCCCCTTTCACATGCCTCCCCCCCAAAGCCCTCTCCCTCCCACAGATCTCTCGATGTCTCCATGTCTCTCGGTCCCTGCTCTCAAATGTTGTGTTTGTGTCCTTCCCCCTCTCTCCCCATCTTGTCTACCGCTCCCGATGTTATTTGTTTTATGTGTCTGTTTGTCTTTCTGTGTGATTAATGTTCGCTCTTTCACGAGCCTCGATCTTGTATACAAAAAAAAAAAAAAAAAAAAAAAAAAAAAAATCATAATCACCCCTGCACTGTCCCAACAAACCTTGGAAAGGTCATGACCTTTCCAAACTGGTACAATATTCTTGAACTTTAGGGGACGCAGACAATATGTGCTTCTATTGCATTGTCTGCTGTTTGATATTACAATCAATATTTGGCGATGCGGGTGTCTACTGATACCTCAGAGAGATGGATGCTCCTGCCTTGCATAACCCCAGGTCACCTGTGGGCAAGGTGTAGTACCTGTCAACCCCCCTTACCAGGGTAACGGTCCGCAGCCATGCGGTTTAAATGGCAGATGGCTCCGCACATCTGGTGGATGAGAGGTCCAGTCGACTCCAACAGCACGGGCGGAAGAGGGTGAATTCCCCAACGGCCAGCAGAGGACGGAGAGAAGTGGCGACCCCCGTCTATACCACACACTTACCCGTGTGTACCAGCCATAGAAAGGCAATGCCATCATTGCCCGAGGAGACTCGACATCATTACAATCAAAGCGGTGAATCTGTGACTCATCCTGCTTAAGTCACAATCCTGCTCATGGAGTTAACTTTAGAGTTTGCAGAAACGATAAATAGCTCTCAATATTTCCCTGTAAATGTCAAGTCGAGCTCTCATCTAGTCAGCAGTCAACATTCCAGGCACCCATCTTAAAACCTTTTTCATGCCAAATGTTTCAGTGAGTATGGAGCACAATGACTCAGTGCTTATGTGGAATGTCTCAGCAATTTTTTTTTTTTTTTTGGGGATACAGAATCGAGGCTCGTGTAAGAGCTAACACATTGAACATGAAAACATGCACAGACACACAAAACATACAATGAAGGGAGCAGGAGACAAGAGGGGGAGAGTGAGGGAAGCAAAGAAGCACAACAACAGTAGAGAACAGGGATGTCGGGGGATCTGTGGAAGGGGGAGGGCTGGGGGAGGAGAGAGGGGTAGTATAAAGCAAATGAACACTACTAGGAATTTCAGGAATGAAGTCGGAGATTGAAAGAGGCGTTTTTGGGGTGTTTTAACGGAGGTAGAAAAGATCAAGGTTTTGGATGGGGGAAGATAAGAGATGGTGGTGAACAGCTGTTTTGACGACCTGGAGGGAGGAGAGGGATTGAAGACAGTGTGGGAGTTTGTTCCAGAGGCAGGGGAAAAGAGGAATGATTTTGAGGAAGAGGATGAGTGAAGGTGAGCATCGAGTTTTGATTTTGGCAGTTTCACCAGAAGAGGGTTTCTGGCAGATCTTGTGCGTCCTGCAGGAATATTTGGGGGGCAGAGCACAGACAGAGCAGGGGGAGCAAGGCCGGAGAGGTGTTGGTAGAAGACAGAAAGACCACCAACCTGCCTGCGGTGAGAGAGAGAGAAAGGCCCTCAGAATGAGCTACGTACTTGAACACTGATTTGTGATCTATTACGAAAATGAGATTGGTAGGTTATTTGGCTGTCTGTCCATGTGTCCATCACGCTTTATTCTAAAGAGTTTATGCTGTCATAGAATAATTTTAAAAATTCAGATGGAAAGCTAATAATCAACTAACATGGAACAAAAAGTTGTGTCCGTTTAATCACAAAAATGCCTGTTCCAAAAGCCCTCCTTTCTGGGAGTGAAGAAGAAGAATCTGGATTTGGAGCTTTAATGTAGCGGTTGCAACTGTACGACAGTAGGAACCTTTTAAAATGAAGGGTGACGGACACGAAAGGAGCCCATAAAATTATATACATATAGTAATATTTCTTAAAGCAATAGAAAAATATATATAAGTACATGGGAGAAGCATATAAACAACAACAACCAGATGCATGACGACAGCAACAACAGGTATGTGTTATAAAAGATCCTCTTTTCGTGTTTCTCTTCATTTTATATCCTTCTTGCGACAAACAGACATGCAATATGTATGTGAAGTGTAAAATGCTGTCTTTTAATTAAACCCATCAGCGAAGCAACAGGTAGGCATGGATAGTTCACAAAATCTTAATGACTGCATCTGCCTTTTTTTGATTTAGTGGCCTCTTTGGGGCATGGTGACCTTGGCTTATCTTGTATGCTGATTCTTACTGAAAACTTATTTTCTTGAAATTCTTGAATTCTTATGAGTCTCACTGAAAACTTTCTGCAAGAATTCACTTCTCTTTAGACAGATAGATAAAGAAAGAGAAAAATCAAGACAAAGCAAGAATTAGAATGAACAAGCATTCTGAGTATTGCGCTGCAATACATGTCCCCTACCGGCAGTCTGTCATCCGGAAAACTGTTGGGGAAATTACCAAGGATTATTTATCCACAGGTTCTGAATCGTTCCCAATCGCTAATTACCTCAGGGCGGGCTCACCTGTGATTTGCACTCGGGACTTCGATTTATACATCTTGCAGACAGGTCAGCAGAAGCACGAGAAAATAAGTTGTTGATAAAGAACCTTTCGAGTCGCTAAATATCAGTAATTTATTCTATTTCCCCGTTCATGATCAATGATCGATGTGTATATATATGTTGCTCGGCTTGGCTCCGCCCCTCCGGAAAGCGCACGCTGTGTCGCGCTTTTGACGTTCGCGAGACGAGACTGAGGGCGCGCGGTGCGGCTTGAGGAGAACTCTTGAATAAACAAGAGATATCCATTAAAAAAAAATATTTTCGTTTAATTAACGATATCTGCCAAACCACGTGCCCTATCGCAAATTCCAAAAGGACATTTTAGTAGATTGACATGCTGAACAGATCTGTGAAGTTTCCCCTCGATTGGATCAAAAATGAGGGCGGGGCTCGGTTTTAAAAGTTCATGCTTAAAAACGTCACAACTCTGAAACCATGTGACGCTTGACATCATGCTCGCTGACTTTTTTGTTCGTCATGGGTATGCGATTCTGCCTGCAAAGTTTGGCATCGATCTGTTCAGCCGTTGCAGAGAAAAAGGGGTTTTGTGTTTTCACGAAAAACAATATGGCGGCCGAACCACGTGACCTGCGACGTCATAATTACCATTAAAATATTCTACAGACAGAGTCCCTCCAATGGTGAAAATGTGATCTCAATCGGTCCACGTATTGCAGAGAAAATCTTTTTTAAAGGAAATTAAAACTTAAAATGGCACTGAGTTAAGGATCATCAGAATTATCAGAATTCCCAAAGTTCAAAGTGCCATAACTTTGTCAAAAATGATCGAAACGTTGTGAAGTTCGAACTCGATCTGTAACTTATCATCAGGAAACCATGTGCCAAGTTTGAAATCATTATCGTTAAGCGTTTAGAAAAAAAGTCCGGAAAACTGTTCTTTGCATGGCTGACTGACGGACTGACAGACTGACGGACGGAGGGACGGCGTGCAAACCTATAGTCCCCTCCGGTGTACGCCGGTAGGGGACTAACAAGCATTCTGAGTATTGCGCTGCAATACATGTCCCCTACCGGCAGTCTGTCATCTGGAAAACTGTTGGGGAAATTACCAAAGTTCAAAGTGCCATAACTTTGTCAAAAATGATCGAAGCGTCGTGAAGTTCGAACTTGTTCTGTAACTTATCATGAGGAAACCATGTACCAAGTTTGAAATCATTAGCATTAAGAGTTTAGAAAAAAAGTCCGGAAAACTGTTCTTTGCATGGCTGACTGACGGACTGACGGACTGACAGACGGAGGGACGGAGTGCAAACCTATAGACCCCTCCGGTGTACACCGGTAGGGGACTAATAAAGAGAAATGTGAAAAAGTAGAAAGAAATGTGAAAGGAACAAAGATGTCAGGAAGAATCTGGAATTTGATCAAACTTACACATGCAATACTGACGTGAAAAAATAGCACCACCATTTTGTCTTTTGCATGGACAAGGCACGAGGAAGAGCTAGGACACAGAACAGATGAGGACACAAAGAGAACAACCGTAGAAAGGGGAAACGCCAACAGCAAACATCAATATTCATCTGATTTTCTTCCCGTTTTTTGCAACCATTGGAGTCCCTACAGTCTGGATGCAGGTATGACCTGGTTCTTGAAGTTCTACATCTTACTAATATCACCAATATGTGACTTTTGAAATGATATAATCCACCCCAGAATGCTCGGAGCATGGGGATACCGTGCAATTGGCTCATAAAGATTCTAGCAACTGGGGGCATCATGGCAGCCAAACATACATTGTGTGTGTGAGAGATAAGGATTGTTACCTAAAATGGCTCACAGAGCTTCTAAGTGAAGCTGAAAATACTTGCAAACGTATCTGTGAAAAAGGGTGGGTGGAGGGGTGTTTGCCTCTGCACAATGAAAGAGTTGGAGAACTTTCTAAGCCCACCCAAAAAGCTGATAGCTTGCTGCTCCCCATACTGCAAACTCCCAAGGCCGTGTGAATCGGTGCAAGGACTGAAGGTTCGTCGATGGCGCGTTACACCCAAACCTTCGACCATCGCTGCCAGCAAGTGGACTTTGAACTTTGCGGGATTACGTCGTGTGAACATGACAGGCTTTGTGATATATTTGATGGAGTCTGCAATCGGAAAGACGATGCCGTCATGTGTGTGTGTTACATCCATGGCCACCGCTCATTTGTACTAACAGGAAATGGTAGGAACTCACCACCTCTCATCCACCGATATTTATTGCATTTCCTATATTCCCGTGAGTCAGATTAGCATTTAGTAACAGAACAAATTTATGATTAACCAATTGATGCATATTGTAGGGGCTCCTTTACCTGGGCTGGATCCCTGCCAATGTAGGCATTGGATGCAAGGAGGCCTGCGGTCAGGCAGCCAAATACACTCAGATCTGATTTTGAAACCCAAATCACTCTTGGCCTGTCGGAACTTTCTCATCTAATTCAGAGTCAGATTGACAAAAAATGGCAATTTCAGTGGGAGACCTCCAACAAGGGGAGATTCTGCTCTAAGTTCCACCCACTTTATAGGACTAGTACACCCACTCACTCCGGGAGCGACAGGGGGTCATGTTATTATCCTTATTATTATTGCCAATTATTATAACTCTTACTTATGCTTCGGCACATCGAGAGCCAGCCTGGTCCCCGAGGTGGCCACCGCCACCCTTTCTCTCTTTTATAACTTTTTAAGGAACTTTCTTGAATGAAAAACTTAAAAAACAAAAAAACAAATGCTCACTTTTATTTAGCCGAATGATCGAAAATAAAGGAGATAGCGGGACGTTTGGACCGATCGAGTCAATTCGCACCCTCGACTGTTGAACACTATTTCTCCATAAGATTGGCAAAAAATATGTGAGAAGATGGTTAATAGTTTTTTTTGGAAAAAGAGGATTCAAACCTATTTCTTTGTAAAGCACATTTTTGGTTAATAACCATTTTCTGTGAAGTTTGAAACTGTACCATTAACAGTGGTAAATGTTGTTTTGTTTCCGGCAAGGAAAGCAAAATCAGCTTCTGGGTTTAAATGTAACGATGAGGAAATGAGGATGAGCCGATGAGGGGTTTCATTGAACAGTTTTTTAAAAATTACAGGAGAAGCTTGGGCCCTTCAACGGACCCCTGGCCCCGAGGCAGCGACCCACCCTGTCCCCCCTCACCCCCCTCTCGACGCCCCTGCTAATGTTGGAGTATGTCATTGAGAGGATCAGACCGTGCATGACAATAAAACATGTTAGATCAGGTCATTGAGAGGATCAGACCATGCATGACAATAAAACATGTTAGATCAGGTCATTGAGAGGATCAGACCGTGCATGACAATAAAACATGTCAGAGTAGGTCATTGAGAGGATCAGACCGTGCATGACAATAAAACATGTTAGGTCAGGTCATTGAGAGGATCAGACCATGCATGACAATATAACATGTTAGAGCAGGTCATTGAGAGGATCAGACCGTGCATGACAATAAAACATGTTAGATCAGGTCATTGAGAGGATCAGACCATGCATGACAATATAACATGTTAGAGCAGGTCATTGAGAGGATCAGACCGTGCATGACAATAAAACATGTTAGATCAGGTCATTGAGAGGATCAGACCATGCATGACAATATAACATGTTAGAGCAGGTCATTGAGAGGATCAGACCGTGCATGACAATAAAACATGTTAGATCAGGTCATTGAGAGGATCAGACCGTGCATGACAATAAAACATGTCAGAGTAGGTCATTGAGAGGATCAGACCGTGCATGACAATATAACATGTTAGAGCAGGTCATTGAGAGGATCAGACCATGCATGACAATAAAACATGTTAGATCAGGTCATTGAGAGGATCAGACCATGCATGACAATATAACATGTTAGAGCAGGTCATTGAGAGGATCAGACCATGCATGACAATAAAACATGTTAGATCAGGTCATTGAGAGGATCAGACCGTGCATGACAATAAAACATGTCAGAGTAGGTCATTGAGAGGATCAGACCGTGCATGACAATAAAACATGTTAGGTCAGGTCATTGAGAGGATCAGACCATGCATGACAATATAACATGTTAGAGCAGGTCATTGAGAGGATCAGACCGTGCATGACAATAAAACATGTTAGATCAGGTCATTGAGAGGATCAGACCGTGCATGACAATAAAACATGTCAGAGTAGGTCATTGAGAGGATCAGACCGTGCATGACAATAAAACATGTTAGATCAGGTCATTGAGAGGATCAGACCATGCATGACAATATAACATGTTAGAGCAGGTCATGGAGAGGATCAGACCGTGCATGACAATAAAACATGTCAGAGTAGGTCATTGAGAGGATCAGACCGTGCATGACAATAAAACATGTTAGAGCAGGTCATTTAGAGGAACAGACCGTGCATGACAATATAACATGTTAGAGCAGGTCATTAAGAGGATCAGACCGTGCATGACAATCAAACATGTTAGATCAGGTCATTGAGAGGATCAGACCATGCATGACAATAAAACATGTTAGAGCAGGTCATTTGGAGGAACAGACCGTGCATGACAATATAACATGTTAGATCAGGTCATTGAGCTGATCAGACCGTGCATGACAATAAAACATGTTAGATCAGGTCATTGAGAGGATTAGACCATGCATGACAATAAAAAATGTTAGATCAGGTCATTGAGAGGATCAGACCGTGCATGACAATAAAACATGTTAGAGCAGGTCATTTAGAGGAACACACCGTGCATGACAATATAACATGTTAGAGCAGGTCATTAAGAGGATCAGACCGTGCATGACAATAAAACATGTTAGATCAGGTCATTGAGAGGATCAGACCATGCATGACAATAAAACATGTTAGAGCAGGTCATTTGGAGGAACAGACCATGCATGACAATATAACATGTTAGATCAGGTCATTGAGAGGATCAGACCATGCATGACAATAAAACATGTTCGATCAGGTCATTGGGAGGATCAGAACATGCATGACATTATAACATGTTAGATCAGGTCATTGAGCGGATCAGACCGTGCATGACAATAAAACATGTTAGATCAGGTCATTGAGAGGATCAGACAATGCATGACAATAAAAAATGTTAGATCAGGTCATTGAGAGGATCAGACCGTGCATGACAATAAAACATGTTAGATCAGGTCATTGAGAGGATCAGACCGTGCATGACAATAAAACATGTTCGATCAGGTCATTGGGAGGATCAGAACATGCATGACATTATAACATGTTAGATCAGGTCATTGAGCGGATCAGACCGTGCATGACAATAAAACATGTTCGATCAGGTCATTGAGAGGATCAGACCATGCATGACAATAAAACATGTTAGATCAGGTCATTGAGAGGATCAGACTGTGCATGACATTATAACATGTTAGATCAGGTCATTGAGCGGATCAGACTGTGCCTCGTTATTCTAAAATTCCCGATTGTGAAATTTACTTCAGTGAGGACGTCGGGGTTGGGGGAGGCAATATTTCAATTCACAAAACCCCTTGATGAGTGGGGATATTGTTTCATAATATTATGAATATTATACGATCATCATGTGTTGTTATTACTTTTGTAATGAGAAGCAGTTTTGGAAAAACGCCACGAAAACGCCTTGGAAGGACTCCACGGAAAGGCAGGAAGGGTCGTGTTATGAACCCTTGTGGGGTATATAGACTGCAGTAGATCTACGATCAGGTACGATTGTCGACGTGATAAGAATGGTCCAATGTCCGGGTTTCTCCAAATGTATTTCAGTTCAGTGTTAAACAGCATTATCAACTATTTAAAAAGGGAATCAAACGTGTTTGTGGTTTTATAATATTTTTACTTCTGGTCGGCTGTTGCTCCCACAAAAAGGGCATGATGAGCTATTTATACACATTAACACGGCAGGAAAAAACACTTGGGGAGGTGGTAATATTATTGGCGCTGAGGAAGCGCCTCTAGCGATTGACTTCCAGCCAGTGTAACGCTAATTCCTGTCACAGGAATTCTGAGATCATATAAGTGGGCGTGGCAGTTCCTGATTGGTTCGTGTTGGGGAACGCCTTCTCGCTGCCGACGTGACGTAAATTCGCGCACGCGCACTGGTGATTGGCGCTGAGGAAGCGCCTCTAGCGAATGACTTCCAGCCAGTGTAACGCTAATTCCTGTCACAGGAATTCTGAGATCATATAAGTGGGCGTGGCAGTTCCTGATTGGTTCGTGTTGGGGAACGCCTTCTCGCTGCCGACGTGACGTAAATTCGCGCACGCGCACTGGTGAAGCTTACTCGATCTTACTCGATCCCATATTACATGTACTTTCATTGCATACAAATTATACTTCCTCCTAGAAATTCCATGCCCGAACCTCAGCGCAATCCAAGAGGATTCACTTGTTAGTGTTTATATTGTTTTGCAATTACATTAATTCGGTTATGGAGGAGGATTCGCAGGTAAACATGGAGGAGGATTCGGCATTTGCAGTTTGTGATGTTCAGTGATGTTTTGGGTTAGCTGTGCTGCCTCTAGCATTGGGTGCCTTGAATGTGTGCGTGGCCTCATGAAATCAGGAGATTACCAAGGCATTTTGGAGCGCAATGTTCAACCCAGTGTCAGAAAGCTGGGTCGCCGTCGAAGGTCATGGGTCTTGCAGCAGGACAATGACCCCAAACACACTTCAAAAAGCACCCAGGAATGGTTCAACACAAAACGCTGGACTGTTCTGAAATGGCCATCAATGAGTCCAGATCTAAATACCATTGAACACCTGTGGGGATATCTGAAAACAGCAGTTGGGAGAAGGCATCCTTCAAATGTGGGAGAACTGGAGCAGTTTGCACAGGAAGGGTGGACCAAACTGCCAGTAGAGAGGTGAAGGAAGCTCATTCATAGCTACAGGAAGCGCTTGACTGCAGTTATTTTGTCCAAAGGCCGTGCTACCAAATATTAAGTCTTAGGTGTCAATAATTTTGTCAATGCCATTTCTATTTATTTTCTGATTTAAAAGGATAAATTAAGTTCTGAATCAAAAACAAAGGTTCTGTAATATTAACAGTGAAATAAAGAATTGTGGAGACCAAATACTTTTGTCAATTTCAACTTATTTTTAGAGAAAATTGTGAGTTAATTGAAAAAAGTGCAAGGGTGCCAATATTTTTGGCCACGACTGTATAAGTCACCTTTGACCTTTTCATGCCGAAATCTTGTCAGTTCATGTTTGCATCATAATATATACTTCTACCAAGTTTGGTCAAAATCACATCACTGGTTCACAAGTTAGCTCGGTAACAGAATTTTACCTAAGGGGACCTCTGACCTTTGATGTGTTGACCCCAAAATTTAATCAGTTCATCTTTCCATCATTATACATACTTGCACCAAGTTTGACTGAGATCACTCCTGCCGTTCTTAAGTTATCGCGGTAACGAAAGATCTTAGACCACGGATGGACGGACAGACGGACAACCCGAAAACATATAAACGCCTCCGGCAACTTCCTCAGGGGAGCCATTCATGTCTGTGGAAAAAGTTACACCACGTACTTCCATCTCTTACATACTGTTTGAACGTCAGTTGCAGCGTGACGATGTCTAGTAATTACCTCTATGTTGAATCTTTAAAGTTTAGAGCCTTAGATCCCTTTGGATCCTTTAGAGAGACCTTAATAGCCTTTTAAACCCCAGATACCATGAGACAGACCCCTTAAGACCTTATGTTGCCCTTTTAAGACCATAACTACCATTGGAACATACCTTTAGAACCTTTAATACCCTTATAGACCCCTTGGCCCTATTAGATCTTTTAGACTTTGACACCCTTTATAATTATATCTGCAGACCTTTTAAGACCCACCATTCAGACAACTAAGACCCCTTACACCTTTTCAGACCTTTTAGCCCCTTCAAACCATTAAGACACTTTAGACCATTAGACCCCATAGCTCACTAAAGCTCTTGAGCTTTAATCCCTTAATTATTACTATTAGAACATACTGTTACACCCTTATCGACCCTTTGGACCTCTTCAATCTCCTAGACCACTTCGACCCTTTGGTACCGTAAAATGGGTTGAATAGGGACAGCAAGGTGAATAGGGACACAAACTGAAAAAAGTTCGGAAACCTTTTTCGCTGAAAATTGATAACCATACTGATGTGTTGATATCTGGGTTGAAAGTGTTCTCTTGTTTTTTTTAAAAGCAACTTATAGTCCCTATTAACCCCATATATGGGTTAAATAGGAATAAATAGGATTTTTATGGCTGTCCCTATTCACCCCGTTTTACGGGTGAATAGGGACAGTCACTAATACAAAAAATAATAATAATCAAGAAATAGGGACAGTTTGGATAAACTTTTTATCCCATTTTTCTTTTCATTGGCACCATGGTTTATATTATGGGAGCATATTATGTGCATCCATCTAAAGCCCCTGTCACACCTTGACGATTTAGCCAGCGTATACCGACATATCAAAATTTATCTAAAACGCTGGCGTTCGCTGAACTATCGATGTTTTTTTTCAGTTTTGGGCGTATAATAGCGTATTCATAACGAGTTGGACGTATGCATAACGTATTAGTAACGTACACAGAACGTTTCGATAACTTATAGATAACTTATACCAACGAATGCTTAGCGTGTTGTCGGCGTTCACAACTTATGCCCAACGATAGTCTAACTTATGCATAGCGCGCGGCAGTGTAACGCCGACGATCACGTGGCGTAGCCTATTAAAAGGCTGCCGCTCGACGATTCAAATCATAACCGCACAACCATCAGGAGTACTTGGGCAAACCAGCACCTCATCCACGTATTCGTCAATAATGGCTTGACAGACTTCTCTGACCACTAGGGACTGGGTGTTGTGAGGGACCCTCCATCCGAACTTCATCGAGGCATACTTGTTTCCAGAGGCAAGGTGACGCAAAGTCAGTGCCAGCTTCATGCCAGGCTCAAGCGGGTCCCTGTAGAAGGTGTACTGCTTGGTTATCCTTGGACCCACTCTGGCTAGCAGCTCGTCGAACATCGCTGGGGGCATACGCAGGAAGTTGGTGAAGGATGCATGGTCCTCGTTACGGAGTTCCACCATGAGCTGGTCATACATGCCAAACTGCCGTCGCCTCCCGATCCATGGTCTCACCCAGTTACTTCTCCTCTGTTCACCTCTTCTTCTCCTGGCTCTATTGGCACGCAACTGGTACAGTGTCAAATCGATGAGGTCATGTTGATGTTGGAGGACAGCTAGTAGGTATTCTCGTCTCAGCCTTGCCGGATCCTCCATCTCTCGGATGGCATGGACATCTGCTCACCATGGAGTCTGGGACACTGACGGGTTCCTCCTGTGAACCCCATTTATACCAATTCCCCTAAACGCTGCCAATACGCCATTATACGGTAGCTGTAAGTTAGAAACACGTTCAGTAAGTTCTGTGGTCGTCTGGAAGACGCCAAATACGTCTACATACGTCAATATGCGTTGGAGATACGTTACACATAGGTTCAAAGCACGTTACTCATAGGTTAGAAATAAGTTTCGGGTATGCTAGACATTATCTCGACGTATTTCGACTTATGAGTAACTTACAAGTAACGTGTGTCGACGTGTGTCAACGATCGCCTAACGTGCCTACAACTTATGGCCAGCGTATGCGGAACGTGTGTCATACGCTGGCATACGTCGACAAATTTTGTGCATGCACACAATTTGTTGACGAGCTCGGCGTACTACGACATATGCCAGCGTGCTTCAGCGTGCTCTTAATGTATACAAAACTTACCCATAACGTATTCGACGTGTGCCAGCGTATTCGCCAAATTTTTCATACGTCGGCATACGCTGGCTAAAACGTCAAGGTGTGACAGTGGCTTATGCTATCAATTTAGCAATAAGTTGGAAAGTCAGGATTGTTTCTTGATTATTATTTTTTGTATTAGTGACTGTCCCTATTCACCCGGAAAACGGGGTGAATAGGGACAGCCATAAAAATCCTATTTAACCCATATATGGGGTTAATAGGGACTATAAGTTGCTTTTTAAAAAAACAAGAGAACACTTTCAACCCAAATATCAACAAATCAGTATGGTTATCAATTTTCAGCGAAAAAAGTTTCCGAACTTTTTTTCAGTTTGTGTCCCTATTCACCTTGCTGTCCCTATTCACCCCATTTTACGGTTTACGTCCTTTAGACATACTAATATTATTAGACATTTCGAATCATTCGACAGCTGACCCACACCAAACAAAAATTAAGTCTTCTTGCAATAATATACAGATTATACTTTTTCAGCAAGTAAAGTGCAAACTCTAGCAACCAAGAGTGGGTAATCTGCCAGTATTATTGAAACGTGCACTTCATACGAAGACCATAGAATTATAACCAGGCTGTCACATTTTAGTCATTTCGAGAAAAACGTGAAAAATATTTTGAAAAACGTGAAAAACGGGGGAAAAAAATAAAATGTGACAGCCTGGTTATAATTCTATGGTCTTCATACCTTTTCATCCTAATTCTTGCGGTGTTTATACAATACTAGGGCATGCCCGTACTATATATATGCCCGTACTATATATCTATCTAAAATTATATCCCCCCCCTCTATTTACATGAAATGGTTTGGTCCATTCGCAACGCCAAAGCGAACGGCGAACGGCTTGCGAGTACAGTGACAATCCCCCCCCTCTATTTACATGAAATGGTTTCGTCCATTCGCAACGACCACAGAACCCCCCCCCCCCCCTCTATTTACATGGAATGGTTTGGTCCATTCGCAACGCCGGCACACGCGATCGTTCGCTGCTCTCTGATTGGTTGAATCGTTTTTTGGACATAGCTCGGTAAGTAATTGTCCGATTAATATGAAACCTTGAAAAGGCACATCCTCGGGTCCCCAGCAATATACCTGGCAAGTTAAAAGTATATCGGACCCGTGGTTGTCGAGAAACAGCGGTCACAGACAAACAAACGTACAGACGTACAGACGTACAGACAGAGATTACTGGAATTATAGATAGACTAGTGAGATACCTGTGCTACGCACGGGTGGGAGGCCAGAAGCAAACAGTCAATGCAGATACGGCGAATGCTAAAGCATGAAACCAATAAATTCCACATTCCTGTAGCACCTTCAGTCGCACATCAGACATGGACAGAAAGTTCGTGAATGACTTCCATGAAAAACGTACCCGTTCGCAAACAAACTGGTACGTTCACGTATACAAACATCGATCGTGGGACCGTGGCAAATCTGCATATGGCGATCCACAAAGTTCACGTTCAGAAAGTAGAAACCATCACGGCATGTCGTCATTCACTTGAACTCGATATCTCTTTTTTTAAAATTCCAAACAACATATCTCCAATCACAAATTAATCACAAAATAAACTTTTAACAACATTGTTAATGTTTCCTTCATTATAAAAACTACCAAGTCAACAGTTAAAAGGATTTTGAGCCGATAGGTGTTCCGGCCTCAGCAAAATCGATGGAGACAGCGATCTGTTGGCTTATACACCACCCAAATAGCTGTGTGGAATTCTCTCATGTAGAGATTAAACCCACATCGTTTGAACTTTGGGCGAGGTCATTATTTACTTTTAATGATGTTTATATACGAATCTAAAAGAAGATAATTGGTTTTGGGTCGTCCTTTCCGCATATCTCGTGGGATTGTGAGTTGGAGAGATGGCCGCGATGACGGGGAGGGGTTGGCATTCTCTCAAGCAGGGATTCAACCCATGTCCTTATAAAAGGTCTTTGTCCGAGGTCACCAAGTCCGATCAGTGCAGCAGATCGGTGCAGCCGTGCAGCGATCGGTGCAGCCGTTTGTGCGGCACCCGGGAAAATAATGTTTTGCGGGAGTCCAAACCTGAAAATGCTGGAGGCCAAAGCTGAAATTGGAAAAACAATATAGCCTATTTTACTCCAGGAGATCCCAGGATTACCCACCCAAAATATCGTTGTGATCGGTTCAGCCGTTTTTGCGGTACCTTCGAACGGACGGACAGACGGACGTACAGACAGACGGACAGACATTTGGTGAATTATAGTAAGATGCTTAAGTTAATATGCTTTCACAAGCAAAGTATACCTCTGCCTCTGAGCCAACCCCTCTCCACTTAGATGCTCTTTAACCTGAAACACGAATATTTGGCTTCATTATTGTTTTCGGTCTCCCTCGTCCAAATGGGTGAAGTAAATAGAAGGTTTCCCATGGCATTGACCTGATTAATTAATGCACTTATGTCGCATGGTTGACATTATCTTGCTCTCTTGTGGATTTCTTTCCAATGTACCCAAATTAATGATCCTTTACATATTTTAAGATTTTTAACTGCGGTTGCTCAGCAATTTAATAACTCGCAATAAAATGGGGTTTGCTTTGCCAGCCCAACAAAGGGACTAAACAGCTTTTGAAATGGTGTATTTTTTGTTTGCTTTATGAGCTTAAGTTATCTCAGATTTATGTTCATTGGTACCATTTCGAGAATATAAGAAACTTCCAGAAAGCCCGTCAAAAACGATTGGCTGGAACAGTTTATTTGACGATACAGCCTCGTGAGCGTGCCAAAGTCTGAAGCCTCAGCCTAGTGTCAGGTGTGCTTATATCTTCTTTATTTATTAGACATCATACAAATGTAAATGAACACTCATTTTACTCTGTGCTTATTGGACATCACATGCAGCGAATTTCACCTCCCGGTGCCTTGTATTTATTGTGTTTTTTTTTTTAAGCTTCTCTACACCGCCCTTGAGGATTGGTTTGCAAGCCACCGTCTACAATTCCAATAGAAGAGACATAATTACTCTTTTATGGAAAATGTTTTTTGAGTTTGTTTTATCCTCAAAAATAGACTGTAGTGATCGCACATTCGTGTTAAGATTAGCCTTTAAAATTTACTCTTATGAGGGGGGCGGACATCTGTACAAACACACAAACTGGCATTGCGTTTTATATGGTCGATGATATTTTAATTGTTCTAACTCAAACTTTAAGTACTGTTTAATTTGTGCATTACCGTTAGATACCTGTATATACCATAGATAGTCATGTCTTTTACGACCTGTCAGTAAATCTTTGTCTTATTGCCATGGTAACAAATGTGCCTATGGATATTATATTTGTTATCTGCAATGCTTTCAGTGTAAGCGACACTGACCGCAACCATCTTTTCTTGGATGTTTTCTTTCTTTGACCATTTTCCTATAAAGGAAAACAAAATTGAATTTTTGATGATTAATTAATCTTTGGTAGTGGCAGAAATTTTTCGTAGTGGAAGCAGATTTGCTCCTTTGCTCAACGAGGACATTGCTGATGTTACCAAATTACGGGAAGGCATCAAGACAGCTTTTAATGACACATCAAGTGAAATGCTGAGGAAGAAGAAAGTGCAAAAAAACAAAAAAACAACCTCGTGTGAGTGAACAAGTCGTGCGACTAAGTGAAGAGCACACCAGAGCAAAATGTGGGAAAAATGCAGACCCGAACATGCGGCCAAGGTACAACTTCTTCACAAAAGAAACACGAAAGAGCAATCGGAGATTGCAGACCCTCGTCAGGATGTGTTGGTATTGATTTTTAAGGCTTTTGTGTTCAAATAAATATGGTGGCCAAACCACGTGACCGATGACGTCATCATTACTTTTTTTGGTCTCCACCAATTTATCCATAGATGACACTCAAGAAATTTCATCTTGATCGGATGAAGTTTTGTGCTTGCCGAATTATGACGTCATAATGGAGGCACCTATGACATTATCATTAACATATTATTCCCCATGGAGAGTTCTTTACAATGAGTCATGTCTCAATTTTTTTATATGCAGCACTTTCGGAGATATAGAGGTGCAAAGTTTTTTGGATTGTCCAAGATGGCGCCTGTCCATGTGACCTATGACGTCATAATTATAATTAAATAATTCTACAGGAGAAAATGCAATACCCTCTCCTCTGGCGAGGGTAATAAAACGGAAAGTTAAAGAATGTAAAGACAAGTGGCTAAAAGATCTATGCGTGAATGTGGAGAAGGCACACCAAACTACCAAGTCCAAAAATGTTTACTTGACCAGAAAACTTGAATGGAAACAGTAAAGAGTAGGATAGGGGGGAAGTACTGACAGACCTGCAGAATGTTAAAAACTGCTGGAAGGAAAACGATGGAAGTTTTATAAATGAAGTTAACAAACACTAAGACTAAATTTACTATAAAAAAAAGGCTTCTGGTGAAATAGGTATGAACATAATCTTCCATTTGTGCAAGTTGCTCTGGAAGAGTGAAGTATTTCCAGACGACTGGGGAAAAGCCATCATTACCCCCATATACAAAAAGAAGGACAAATTAAATTGTGAGAACTACAGAAGCATCAGGTTGCTGAGTCACGCAAGGAAAATCTTAACTATTAATCAAAGAAGAATGATGAAGAAATTCAAAGAAATCATTGTTGAAGCGCAGGCTGGATTTCACCCAGGAAGATCAAAAGTTGATCAATGATTAGCCCTCGTTGGACTTGGGTCCAAAACGGGGGCTTATGGATTGGGTCTCATCCATCCGTCCGTCTGCAGCCAAATCTCGGAGATGTATGGACCGATTTTGTTCATACTTGGCACAAAGACAACACATGACGGTGTACATATGCACATTATTTTGTTTCTGGATGCGATCAAAGATGGCCGACTGGCGGCCATTTTAGTTGTAAAAAACCTGATATTGAACACGTCCTCAACCATTTCTCGGACATGCATTAACCAATGTTCAAACTTCGCAGCAGATAACGAATGATGGCGTGCATATGCACATCTTTTTCTTTCGAGATAAGTTTCAAGATGGCCGACTGGCGGCCATTTTCTTACTTCAATGTGTCCCCAACCATTTCTTGAACATGCATGGTGTGATTTTGTTCAAACTTGACACAAGCACAGTACATGATGGCATACGTGCACCTCACTTTATTTTGCGATCTGATCAAAGATGACCGACAGGTAGACTGGCAGCCATTTTAGTTGTAAAAAAAACCTATAATTGAACACTTCCTCAACCATTTATCAGACATGCATTTACCGATCTTGCTCAAATTTGGCACACAGATAAGGAATGATGGGTTACATATGCAGGCCATTTTTCCCCGAGATTAGATCCAAGATGGCCAAGTGGCGGCCATTTTGTTACTTGATTGTCAAAATAAACCATCTATTCCATTTGCACAATTATCCACCACAAGAGGTTCAGTGGATAATTGTGGAAACGGAAAGGTGAATTCAGTCTCTAGGACCTCATCATCAGCTACGACGCCCTCTCTGCAGACCATAATTTCAATGTCGGCCTCCAAAGCCAGTGATGTAATGGTGGAGGATGCTCAATCTATGTCCTTTGGTTACGATGGTCTTGTGTTGCTGATTGGAGTACCATTCTCCCCTTTGGGACGGTTCCCCTGTTTCACAGCTGTCTCTCCTGGTTGCTGTGGATTTCTAAGCTCTCAACAACATTGGCATTTCCCACAAAGAAACATAAACAAAGAGCTTGTTGCTCATCACAGATAGGTTGTTTGTCTCCGTTTCCTACCCCCTTTTCTTCAGGTCTTGCTCCCTTTCTCTTTCATCCCTTCATCCTTTTCCAATTCAGGCTCACAATCTCACCGATGCTTCATTATTTCTCTCTTCTCCTGTTTGTCCATAACCTCCTTAGTCTCTTAAATTCCAACATTCCTCCAAGGATTCAAGTTTACCACCATCTCTGGTCATCCTATGTCGATACCAACTTTATGTCTTCTTTCCACATTAAGCCTCCCCCTATATATTTGCTATGCTTCCTTCCCTCTTCTCTCTCCTGTTGTGTAATACCCTGTTGCATACACAGGTTGTCCACCACCCCTCTGTCATTCTGTGGCCTTCTACCCTCTATTAACTTGCTCTTTGATGAGCCGACACTTTGGTAGAACTTATCGAGCAGACATGATTACAGCCACGTTCCCACGTGGCTGTAATCATGTCTGTCCGATAAGTTTTCACGTTGCTTAGCTCGTGAATGGCTGTCATGAAACGGCAGTTTATTTGATCTTTTGTTTCTTTAACTTTTGCAAAGAAGCTAAAGGGGGAAGTTTTCTTTGGTTTTGCTCCCAGGACATTTCTTGGTTTGATGATCCAAAGAATTCCACTGGAGCCTTAACCACGCGACTCGCCACAGATGCTTCTGACGTTAAAGGGGTATGCATGCTTTTTATATTTTATCGATATGCCTACTGTATACCCTCATTGCTTATATTGGTTTCCTTTTACCTGTTAACACCGTAGTAGAACAAGATGTAAGGTCAACCTCTAATGAAATTTGTACCCGTTTGTCAAACATGCAGATGATAGGGACCCGCCTCGCCATCTTGGCCCAGAATGCTGCCAACATGGTTACCGGTATCGTTATCTCTTTTGTGTATGGCTGGCAACTCGCCTTGCTTGTCTTGGGCATCGTGCCTGTTCTCGTATTGGGTGGCATGTTGGAAATGAAAGCAATGTTTGGTCATGCTGCAAAAGACAGGAAGAACATGGAGGATGCCGGAAAGGTGCCACAGCTGACTTTCTTTTTCCTGTCCCACATTTCTGTTAATCAAGTACACTTCAAAACCAAACTTAATTACCTTAATGCTTTTGGCAACTTTCTTTTTGAATGTGTTGTTCAGTTTTTCATTTTAAGCCAGGAAGTGGGAATTCCATCATTTTTTTTTTTTGCAGTGCCTCGTATTCATGTTTCATTAGTTTGGTTACTTTGACAATTGTTTTTTTATTTGTTCAAATTTGCCCTAATCAAGGCTGAGGCCTCTAAATGTGAAGGGCTACAAAGAAAAAGAGGAAAGAGGAAAAACTGGCAATGATAGTATGTGTGTGTATATATATATATATATATATATATATATATATACAGACTTGGCATTTAATATGGAATATTTTTTTTTCTTGACTTGGGTTTACTTTCTTAACTCAGTATATCAATCTAGTGAGTTTCTTTTACACTTTGGTGATTTATTTGTTAAAAGAACCATGTCACTGATTGTCTGTCGCAGCAAGAAGTCAACAACAGGATTATATCACAGGTGGCGTGGCAAAATGTACGGACAGGTGCATTTGATGATTGGCTTCACAGTCGGGTATCCAAGGGTTGTTGCGTTCTGTATTAGTGGAAAACAACTGCTGCACGTCTCCAAAAGTTATTGCCGCTTCCTCTGGAGATGGTCCGTCAACTCGACAATGCTGTTTGTCATGGAGTGGTGGCTTTACGAAATTACGGCATGAAACAGCGTGCTATTGCGCGGCAGTATGGCATCACTCAAGGTCAGGTGTCAAAGATCCTGAAACGAAATGCTCAGAAGGGTGTCCCTACTCCAATACCGACGCCAGGACGTCCCCGCAGAACGACAAGGAGGGATGATCGCCAGCTGCACCGGTTAGTCCGCAATGGCCGTACCAAGTCAGCTAATCGGCTTAGGGCTGAGTGGCAGCAACTGACAAATGTGCCTGTATCCAGAAGGCTAGTCAACCAATGACTGGATCAAGCAGGCTATCGTGCCAGGCGTCCCCTAAGAAAGCCACGCCTGACCAGACAACACCGCCAGCGCCGATTGCAGTGGGCCAGAGAGCACCATCAATGGCAGCCAAGACACTGGTATCACGTGATCTTCAGTGACGAGTCTAGATTTCTGGTCTATCATCAAGATGGCCACGTCCGAGTGCACAGACAAGTGCATGAAGCCTACAACAAAGATTGTATAGTGCCAAGAGTCCAAGCTGGAGGTGGTGGGGTGACCGTTTGGGCTGCTTTTCATGCAGGGGGCAAAACTGACCTGGTTGTCCTGAATGGAAACCTGAACCAGTTCAAGTCCAGGGCCATTCTGGAAGAAACATTGCTTCCATTTGCTCGTGCAGCCTTTCGAGGAAACTTTGTCTTCCAAGATGACAATGCACGGCCTCATCGTGCTCGCATGATCCACTTTCTTGCTGACCGTGGTGTAGAGCATATGGAGTGGCCTGCCATGTCCCCGCATATGAATCCGATAGAGAACTTGTGGGCAGAATTAACGCGTCAAATCGACCACTTGCACCAGCAGCCGACCTCTGTGCGTGAATTGCAGCAGGCTATTGTCACTGCATGGCAAGTAATTCCTGTTCAAACCTTGGCAAATCTCGTGAACAGCATGCCTCAACGTGTATGTGCTCTCCTGAATGCTCGTGGGGGTTACACGAAGTACTGAACTGTAATTTTACTGTCCGTAATCCCAGTCGTAATTTAACTTTTGTTTTTGTTAAAAACAATTTTGGCTAATGTGCAAAATAAAGAGATACTTCTAGAAAACGCACAGAAGTTTAACACAGTACTGTCCATGAATTGAGATCGACTAGGGCATGCCCGTACTATATATAAGCTAGGACGTGCCCGTACGTGGGTGCCCGTTCCTTGCCAAAAAAAAAAAAAAAAAAAAACATGAATGGTTTGGTCCATTCGCAACGACCACAGAACCCCCCCCCCTCTATTTACATGCAATGGTTTGGTCCAAAGCGAACGGTTTGGTCCATTCGATGTGATTCGATGATTCGATGTGAATGGTTTGGTCCATTCGCAACGACCACAGAACCCCCCCCCCCCCCCTCTATTTACATGAATGGTTTGGTCCATTCGCAAAGCCAAAGCGAACGACCACAGAACCCCCCCCCTCTATTTACATGAATGGTTTGGTCCATTCGCAAAGCCAAAGCGAACGACCACAGAACCCCCCCCCCCCCCCTCTATTTACATGAATGGTTTGGTCCATTCGCAACGGCAAAGCGAACGGCGAACGGCTAAATCGCCATAGCTCGGTAAGTACTTGTCCGATTAATTTCAAACCTTGAAAAGGCACATCCTCGGGTGCCCAGCAATATACCTGGCAAGTTTCAAGTATATCGGACCGGTAGTTGTCGAGAAACAGCGGTCACAGACAAACAGACAAACGTACAAACGTACAGACAGAGATTACTGGAATTATAGATAGACTAGGGCATGCCCGTACTATATCTATATCTAAAATTATATCCCCCCCCCTCTATTTACATGAAATGGTTTGGTCCAAAGCGAACGGCTTGCGAGTGGTGACAATCCCCCCCCCTCTATTTACATGCAATGGTTTGGTCCAAAGCGAACGGCTTCCGGAGTTTGGTAAAGAAATCGCCATCGCGTGCACAAACGCGCAGGAAAGCGAATGAATCGCAAATTCGTTTTTATTAGTTGTAAAACATAGTTTAACGCCAACATAGTTTGCAAACGTGAAATAAATGAATACGCTCTCAAATGTGCCATCCGAGGCAGAGTGTGCCCGCCACGTTCGGCACACGCGATCGTTCGCTGCTCTCTGATTGGTTGAATCGTTTTTTGGACATAGCTCGGTAAGTAATTGTCCGATTAATATGAAACCTTGAAAAGGCACATCCTCGGGTCCCCAGCAATATACCTGGCAAGTTAAAAGTATATCGGACCCGTGGTTGTCGAGAAACAGCGGTCACAGACAAACGTACGTCGTACAGACGTACAGACAGACAGACAGAGATTACTGGAATTATAGATAGACTAGGGCATGCCCGTACTATATATATGCCCGTACTATATATCTATCTAAAATTATATCCCCCCCCTCTATTTACATGAAATGGTTTGGTCCATTCGCAACGCCAAAGCGAACGGCGAACGGCTTGCGAGTACAGTGACAATCCCCCCCCCCTCTATTTACATGAAATGGTTTCGTCCATTCGCAACGACCACAGAACCCCCCCCTCTATTTACATGGAATGGTTTGGTCCATTCGCAACGCCGGCACACGCGATCGTTCGCTGCTCTCTGATTGGTTGAATCGTTTTTTGGACATAGCTCGGTAAGTAATTGTCCGATTAATATGAAACCTTGAAAAGGCACATCCTCGGGTCCCCAGCAATATACCTGGCAAGTGAAAAGTATATCGGACCCGTGGTTGTCGAGAAACAGCGGTCACAAACGGACAAACGTACAAACGTACAAACGTACAAACGTACAAACGTACAAACGTACAAACGTACAAACGTACAAACGTACAAACGTACAAACGTACAAACGTACAAACGTACAGAGATTACTGGAATTATAGATAGATAAATAAGCTTGGCAGGGGGCGTCTCCTTCTCTCCCTCTCCCTCGTGCTCTGGCGCCCAAATCACACAATAAATTCGTTTGGGGAAGTTATCACAAGAGGATTGAATAAAACTGTAAACGACGGCCCGGATAGTATTTGTTGAGTACCACAATCGTATTTTCTTTCATGGAGACCGCCATGTTGTTAAGCCGCTTGCTAACGGAACACACCATCAAACATTGCCTTTTCCACAGTGCGAGAGAAATGGGGACCAGTTGGTTTGGTCTACCAAATATCATATACTATGCCGGTTGAACCATAATAAGCAACCTCGACTCTACGTCTGCAAATCGGTTTGAAAATCAAACGGATCAAACTATACAAAATTTGCCGGAACTTGCCGGCTCCTACCGAAGTGTTAAGTATGTGGCATATCGAGAGTCTTGCGTCCCTGAAAACGTCATTTGAACTGAAAATAAGTAGAAGCATCCTACAATTACGTTTTTAATTCCGTCTAGTTTAATAATTTAAACAACATGAGTGCACCGTTTTTAGAAAGACGCTGCTGGGATAATATATCGGTGGATTAAAAAGGTTAAAAAAACAAACAAAAAAAACAACAACAACAACAACAACAACAGGAAATTGATCACGTGGGTGCCGTTCTTCCGATGAGGCGCGCATGGTGGTTCGGGGATTAACTCCTGCTGTAAGTGTAAATACGATTGACGGAAGACAGAAGAAAATACCGGAAGGCAAACAAAACGTTATTGTTTTATCCGAAAGACAAGGTCCGGCCTCAGAATGGTCATTTGCTTGTATTTCATGAAAGGAAACTGCCGCTTCGGCGAACGTTGCTGGAACGAGCATCCGCAGTCTGGAGCGAGTATCCCGTCGAGCACGAGGACTGAGGCCGGTGAGAATAATTTATTTATTACATCCGCAGAATATCGGTACAGTACTTCAAACCCTTCGTAAAACAGCCCGGTGTGTTACACACATGTCCCTCCCACTGAACTGAAAATACATAGAACGCTCATTGCCACTCACCACACAGAGAGCAGTGCAGCTACCGGGGGGCATCTTGCTCTTGGTTTGCCTGCTAATGCTCTGCTGCGCGAAGACGATTTCCGCGTGTAATTTACAACGATTTTTGAGACCTGAGGAGGAGAGGAGTGAGGGGAGAGAGGAGTGAGGTGAGAGAGGCGAGGACTGTGGGGTGGGGGTGGGGGGGAGAGAGGAGAGGAGTGAAGGGGGACGGAGGAGAGGAGAGGAGAGGACTCTGAGGGGGAAAGAGGCGAGGAGTGAAGGGGGGAGGAGAGGAGTGAAGGGGGGAGGGAGAGAGGAGAGGAGTGAAGGGGGGAGGGAGAGAGGAGAGGAGTGAAGGGGGGAGGGAGAGAGGAGAGGACTGAAGGGGGGAGGGAGAGAGGAGAGGACTGAAGGGGGGGGGAGAGAGGAGAGGAGTGAAGGGGGGAGGGAGAGAGGAGAGGAGTGAAGGGGGGAGGAGAGGAGTGAAGGGGGGAGGAGAGGAGTGAAGGGGGGAGGGAGAGAGGAGAGGAGTGAAGGGGGGAGGGAGAGAGGAGAGGAGTGAAGGAGGGAGAGAGGAGAGGAGTGAAGGAGGGAGAGAGGAGAGGAGTGAAGGAGGGAGAGAGGAGAGGAGTGAAGGAGGGAGAGAGGAGAGGAGTGAAGGGCGGAGGGAGAGAGGAGAGGAGTGAAGGGGGGAGGGAGAGAGGAGAAGAGTGAAGGAGGGGGGGAGAGGACTGAGGGGATGAGGGGGAGAGAGAGGAGAGGAGTGAAGGAGGGGGGAGGGGAGAGGAGTGAGGTAGAGGAGTGAAGGGGGGAGGGTGAGGGGAGTGAGAGGATTGAAGGGGAGGGAAGAGGCGAGGAGGAGGGGGGGGGAGAGCAGTGAAGGGGGAGGTGAGAGCAGGGAGAGGAGAGGAGAGGATTGAGGTGGGTGGGGGGAGGTGAGGAGAGGGGGGACAACATTGAGGGAGAGGTGTGAAGGAGGAGGGGGGAGGAGAGGTGTGAGGGGGGAGAGGTGTGAGGGGGGAGGAGAGGTGTGAAGGGGGATGGGGAGGGGAGGAGGAGAGGTGTGAAGGGGGAGGGGGTGAGGAGAGGTGTGGAGAGCAGATTGAGGGGCAGGGGATATAGAGGGGCAGGGGGATGGAGAGTGAGAGGGTGGGGGAGGGGGAGGAGAGGAAAGTGTCTTAAGGGTACAAGGTATGAAGGGCTGACAACCACCAAATCTCACACGCAGACCAGGCCTGACCTGGGGATTGTCCTAAAGGTATTTTAATCCACCACCTCAGCCCTTGAATAACCCCTAAAAACCCTTTCTACATGCTTGAGAGATTAGACCCCGATGACCGCATAGACCCATAACACCATTAAAACCCTTGAAGACACTGAACAGAGAGACAGAGACACAGACAGAGACAGAGAGAGACAGAGACACAGGAAAATGGTGAGGTGAGTTGAGGCGATTGTGATGGGTAAATGGGTGTCCGGGGTCTTTGGGGGTATAAACGGCCTTGAGGGTCTTTAAGGATGTTCATGGGTCTTAGCGATCTTTGGGGTCTTAAGGGTATAAGGTATAAAGTGTATTTGGGGTTTTAAAGGGTCTTGGTGGGGGGGGGGGGGGGGGGTTCTTAACTCTCAAGCATGTAAAAAGGTCTTCTCTCAAGCATGTAATGCAAGCTATTAAGCATGTAAAAAGCATGTAAAAGAGGTTATTAGGGGTCTCTAAAGGTTTAGCTGGTGGATAAAAATACCCTTGGGGCAATCCCCGGGTCGGACTAAGTCTGTGTGCCAAATCTGGTGGTTGTCGGCCCAGCAGTCTTTGCAAAAAATGTGACCAAACAGACACAGACTTGTGACAAATTTTATTTATTAGATGGTGAGTTGAGGCTATGTTGGTTTGGGTTTATTTAAAATTTCCTGGGTTTTCCCGGTAGCGTGGGGACTCTGCTCATGGGATATGTCCCCACGGAGTATTGAGGTGCCGTATCACCATGGAAGCCAAGCGGCTTGTTCGTTTGTTGAAATGTTCTAGTTTTGTATTTTTAATTAATATTCTGCAATTTGCAGATTGTGTTTTTCACTTGGAAGTTGTGAGTTACGATGTGTAAATAATGGTGGGAAAAGTCTGATTTAATGTAATTTAATTCCAGGCAAAAGGCACCAAAAGGTGAAAAATTTGAAAGGGGTGTAACACTTTCTATAAGCATTGTACATCATTTTTCCCTCTCTCTCTCAATGGTGAAGAATCACTTAAATTATCGGATCTGGATCTTCAACAAAATAATAATTTTGTCCACGTCACATACCCAACCTCTTCACCAAATTTCATCCAAATCCGTCCACAACATTTTGAGATATCCTGTTCACAAAACCAGACAGACAAACAGATAGGGGTGAAAACATAATCTCCGTCCACCCTTGGTAGCGGAGGTAACAATACAGGAACTAGACAACGAAGCATCATATGAATACCTTGGAGTAGAACAGGGCCACCAAATATGTCACAAACAAATGCGAAAAACAAGTACCAAAGAATACCTGCATAGAACGAGGCTGATCCTGAAAACACCTTTTTCTCCAAGGAACAAAATCAAAGCCATAAACAAACTTGCAATACCAATATTCCAGTATAGCTGCGGAATAATAAACAATAATCAGAAATCGATAAACTGGATATCAAAACAAGGAAACTTCTCATCATCCACAAAATATTTTCGAAAAATCAATGCATCCCGAGAATGTACATTCCGAGCCGAGAAGGAGGTAGCGGGCTGATAGAGCTCAATTAAGTGCACAGAATGACAACTGTAGGATTGGCCGAATACGTAAAAAGTGCAACAGACGACCGAATCCAATTTGTAAACTAGAACGGGCACTCGGTAGAGCGCATACCTTCGCCGCAGCTACTGTTCTGTACTTGGCATGGGAGTGTAGGGAACAGAACAGTGAACAGTTTGGTGCTGATTTCATGCAAATCGGATAAGAATTGACCGAGTTATGACAAAAAACGCACATTTTGCAAGGTCGTGACCCCCCTGACCTTTGACCCCCAACCGCTAACAAGGGTAATGTCTTCACTGGGTCATGTCGTATATCACAAGATCGGGCATTGAATTCTGAACATTTTGGCATTAGTTGCATGCCAATTGGATAAAAATTGACCGCGCTATGGTAAAAATACGATTTTGACCTTTTCGTGACCTTGACCTTGACCTTTGACCCGATTGCTCCCAAAATCTAATCAAATGTGTCCCGTATAATAACCAATCATCCCACCAAATTTCATGCAATTCGGTTGAATACTTTTTGAGTTATGCGAATAACATACACACACACACACACACAGACATACAAATAAATACACAGCGATCAAAACATAACCTTCCGCTTTTGCGAAGGTAACAAACATGAACGCAACAAACCTGAAAAAATATCCCGAACCCACCAAGAAAATAATTTCCCAAAACAGGTGTGGCGAATGGAAGATGCTGCGCAGGAAAATCAAACCAACAAATATAGCCCCAACAATTGCAAAAAAGACAAAATATATAAGTCGAAATATCAAGAAATATACACCAACAACTGGGAGAATGGCGAAAGAGCAGGGAAATACAAAAAAGAATTGGACAGAGTGGGGATAGACACAGAAGGCTCGTTCGAATGGTTAAGAACAGGTCAGCTCAACTGGGATGTCGCACAAATCATAATAAATGCCCAAGATCAAGGACACTACACCAATGGATTTAAAAAGATGACGGGACCGAGCCAGACGGACAAGTGTAGATTCTGCAAGACAGAAACGAAGTAATCGTCACCTCCTCTCAAGATGCAAAAAACTATTATCAGAACAACTTTACACACAACAGCACAACAAAGTATGCAAAGTGATTCATTGGCATATCTGCAAAAATTTAAACATCCCAGTACCAGAAAACTCATGGAAACACGAATCAAGGGCAATCATTGAAAATGAGGACGTCATGGTCACATACGACCTGATGACTCCATCGAGTGTGAACATGTAAAGCAAAGCATTGCGTCCGGACATTGTACTCAGGAACAAAAAGGAAACGACAGCATTGATGATTGAGATATTAGTACCTTCCCAGGCAATCCGGGTTCGGTGACGATCCTGAAAAGAGCCCTTAGAACAAAACTCTGAAAATGTTGAACAGTTTGGTCCATGAGCCATGATCCCTAACCGAAGCGGAGATGGACACTTTGGGTCCTGGGAGGACTCGGTTCCACCTCCTGAAACCCGCAAATGGAAAAAACCACCGACACCCAAACACACACAGACACGCGCGACACAGGCACGCGCAACACAGACACGCGCGACTGGGCAACCACTAATGTTGAGCCTTGGCGAGGGTCTGAAGGGTATAAAAGGTCTAAAGGGTGAAGGGACCTAAAGGCGTCGAAGGGGTATTGATATGTATTAGGGTAGATGTCTTGGGGGTCTTAAAGGATCTTCAAAGCGCTAAGCCTCAAAGGGATCTCAGCAGTATAAAAAGTCTAAAGGTTTAAAAGGTACATTCCAATTGTCCTAAAATTAATAGACGTAGGTGTAATCAGGGTGCAACTGATGTTCAAAATCATTGGCAGAGTGAGCAGCTCAGATAATGTACATGTCTGCTACACAACATGTGTACATGTAATCATTTTTTCAACAAAACAAATAATCTTCACTGAATAATTCAATGACCATTGTCATCACTACTTGTCATGGGAAAAACGATATATCGCATGATATTTCAAAAAGTTGTGGATGAGTTGTGACGAAACTAGGTGGACGAGTTGATTAGGCAACAATAACTAGTCGATTAGATTTTGGTTCAGGTCCGAATCCAGATCCGGCCTATCATTGGAATACAAAACATGAACTGTTCAGCCTGGCAGAGGTGTGCGCTCTACCGAGTGCCGTTCTCGATCTTCTTCATGTCTTAACCAATTTTAAAAGACTGTACTGTATGTTCCTGTATGCCTGCCATTACTTTCCACGTCCAACCGACCTCTCCCATGTTTAGATGATTTTGCGTGACGAAATAAGACATATTTTTAAAAAAAATTACCTTTTTAGTGAAACACTTTTCATTTTACATGTTTATTGTGTGTGGGCCATCTAACTCTGTAGTCCAGCCTGGCGAAAATGAAAAAGGATTTATACACCACCCCAAATCCAAGCTCGCAATAATCCACATCCGACCAACCTCTCTCTCCCATGCTTTATTTCACATGAGAACATAAGACACATTAAGATTTTCTTTCAAACTTTTTAGTGACTTTTCACTTCAATTGCACATCCTTTTTGGTGACAAATCATTTCCTCTTCCACAGCCTTTACTTTAGATCAGTGGTTCTTAACCTTTTTAAAGGCGCCGAACCCTAACGAAACCCACTGAACACTCGCGGAATGCCTCAAATTTGACCAAAAAAAATTAAGAAGAATAATTGCATCTTAATGCGTTTTCTGTTCTTCTTTTCGGGAGGCGATCTGGGAAATGCGTGGTTTTGTTTTGGCAAGGGCCACCCTAAAATCATTTTCGCATGCAAGCCTGCTCCTTTTCTTTGTTTTCATGTCCACCAGTTTCAAAAACGCATGCTCGCAGAGATACGTTGTAACGAACGGCGTGAGGATCTCAAGGGCAATTTTAGCGATGTAAGGATACCCTTCCATTTGGCGGCACCAAAACGTTGAGAGCGTTGTTGTGCCTAAGAGTTGTTGTTGAGTCTGGCTCTGCTGAAGTTTGATGAGGTCGTCGATGAGGTCGTTGACATTTGCCATTGCAACGTCGAAAGTAAACGGCTGCCGCACCCATGCTGGGTATTGCTCTTGGTCGAGGAAGTAGCCGTCGAATGACTTTCCCAGCTCATCCAAGTGCGTGGCAATCGCTTGCTTCAGCTCCCCCGGTACAGCAGTGCCTCCAACTTCAGACTCATCTTCGATCCCGCTCACGCACTTGTCCAGTAGCGAAAAGTTTGCGAAGTTGTCGTTCTCTGTTCGCCGCCTCCACAACGGTAACTTCTTTCGGAAAGCGCTCAGCTTTTCTTCAGATTCTATGACATTCACTCCACCACCCTGCATCTGGCAATTGAGATGATTGAGTGCGTCGAAGATGTCAGCCAAGTACGTCAAGGCGAGGATGAACTCTGACTCTTGGAAGTGCGTTGCATGGCAATGCTGATGTTCTCGCAAAAAACAGGGCTAATTCTACACGCAAGGCAAAAACACGGCTCACTACCTTCCCTCGTGATAACCATCGAACGTTAGAGTGGTGGAGGACTTCGAATTCTGAGCCGATTTCATTGTACAGCTCTTTGAAGATGTGATGATTCAGAGCACGGCTTCGCACGTAATTCACAGTTTCAACGACGATTTTCAGAACATTGGCCAGTTTTGGAGGCAGGGTTTTTGATGCCAGCGTGTGTCTGTGCAGGACGCAGTGCGTGACGATGATTTGTGGTGCATCGGCCTTCACCAGCGCTCCAAAACCGGATTTGCATCCCAGCATGGCTGGAGTTCCGTCCGAGCAAACTGCAGACACCATGTTCCACAAGAGGCCGTTGCTTCTGAAGAAGTCGTCCACAAGCTTCTTCACGTCAGCTGCCTTCGTCGTCGTCGTTGTTGAGAGGCTTGCAGAACAGAAAGTCTTCGGTGGTCTCGTCGAGTTGAAGGCTGAATTTCGTCGGGCTCGCGACTAAATCTGCAACTACCTGGGCGAGAAGGTCGTCGCTCATGTCGTCGATTCTGCATCTGATGGTGTCATTTGAGAGTGGAACGAGAGACACCTTGTTTTCAGTAGCTTTTCCCAGCATGATGTTGGCCATCTTCAACGCGGCCGGTTTGATGAGTGTCTCGCCAACGGTGTGCGGTTTGCCCTGCTTTTCGATCAGGTATGCAACTTCATACGACGCGGTGAGGATCGGTTTGTCAATTGGAACGAAGCCGAGAGTGGGCAAGGTAGCACTTGCGTCGAATCGGACTCTCTTCAATTTGAATTCATCCAGCGTTGCGTCTTTGTGCTGCCCCTCGCTGTGCAGTTTTTTGAAGTGTTCCTGTAGTTTTGCTGGTGCTTGGCTGGAGTTGCTCAACTTGACATTGCAAAGCATGCATTGAGGACGCTGACTTCCATCCCGTTCCGTCAAACATGTGAACCCGCACCGCACATAATCCTCCGACCACTTCCTTTTTTTGCTCGACATGATGCAAAAAAAAAGAAAGAAAAAATAGAAAAAAAGTAACGAACTGATCTTAATTGAGTTCGGGCAAATAATTATATGACAAAAATTAAAAAAGGAACATGCTTAAATATAATCAGGACCCCTCTGAAAACTGAGAAATGTTAACGAACAAAACATAACTTATAGTTACGATGACGGGATTTATTATCCACTCAACTCTATGTCACCTCAAATCCCATTATAATATTACATAGAAAACTGCGAATTGCTAGTTTTGAATTGCGACCAAAGGAGTTATATCACCTCCACCTAATTTTCTGAGTAATTCAATCATATTTTATAATCACCATCCACTTTTGACTTTAATATAACTCTGAACCCACCCTGCATATCCACAAACATTTCCAACTTACTTTTTAATTTATCAGTAACTCCAAAGTAAGGCGACCAATGACGCACGGCACACGGCAAGCTAATCGAGGCTATTCACTGGAATTTCCGAACACCTGCGAAGTCCAAAATCCAGTAAGCAAGTAAGCACCATCAACAGAATAATTAGCAAGTTGCTCATTGATTCAACTTACTACAGTCAGTGTGAAACAACTTATCTTAAACACAGACCAGAGAAACCATGAATGGGATGGGAATACAATTACAAATAACATTTCCATTTGTTCGTAACATACATAGCAAAAGAATAATAATATTAATAATAAGCGTAATTACACATAGATTCAAAATTGATACAAAACTTAAAAAAAAAAAAAAAATTGCAATGCGTTTCGGAGGACCTCCGCCGAACCCCTGAGACTGGCTCACTGAACCCCTGGGGTTTGGTCGAACCCAGGTTAAGAACCACGGCTTTAGATACTTCTGTATTTTTTTTTATCATTTGTACTTTTTGTGACATGTTTGTGCACATGTTTTTCCCCTTTAACTTGTATATTTTCAATCGTGTGTCTTTCCACGGGTATCACTCTTTAGTATTAATATTTTTTAATAACATGAATATTATGCTATTTTCATTGGTGTTATTAGTTTTGTTATTACAAGCAGCCTTGAAAATACACCACAATTAGCTATGTTAACACGGATATACACCTTAACAAGGATTTCACCCAAGGTAGACAACTCCATTTGTGAGGCGGGCGGGGGGGGGGGGGGGGGGGGTGCAAATTAAGTCACTACAACCTCCATAATGTGACCCTTAGTCCTCCTGTCAGTTTTGGTTGAGATTGGATAAATAACGACCGAATGTATCACGGTCAGACAGACAGACACCAAATTCTGTACTTATTGATGCGTCTCGGAGTACCTCCGCCGTCCTCTTAATGGTCTCCAGGAATGCGTCTCGAGTGTAAATAGGGGACCAAGTGTATTGACATTTAGATCACAGTTGTGCTTGTATTGTTTTTTATGGGATTGATCATTGTGCTTGACGAGATCTGTTTCACTTCCTTTTCCTGAGTGGCCAGTGTGGTTATTTATTTCCATTTGATGTACCACTAATTTATCCTTCAGTATGAATGTGTGCTTGCAATTTTTGCAGGGCATGGTCTGCGGTACAACCTAAGATATTCTGCTGGTTTTGTTAAGCAATCACATTTTCAAGGTGTGGGCATACATGGCATGAGACTGCACAATGAGAACTATGCACCAAGGGGACGTGGGTATTCTTTTCCTTCTGAAATGGACAGTCATTTTTCTGCGGTGGAGAATAAAAATGATCAACCAATGCAGATGATGATGTAAGTACAGTATTTTGTGGAATAATGAAATGATGTATTGTGATGAATTAATAACAAAAGTGTGTTTTTTCATTCTTTCATTTGAATTTTGTCTCTGAAGGCCAAAAAAACATTTCAATGCTTTGGTCGTGCAAGTCAATAATGATGAATTATTTTATTGACTTTCAGAGGCTGCATCCAGAAAGACATTGCAAGCTGGCATGAGAGTGGACAATGGTTGCTGTCGTGTTATTCTCCAAGCAAAGAACAGTCTTGCATCTCAGGTTGGTTGTTGTGCATTCTAATAACAATATGTTGGCTTCAAAAATTTGGTTAACATGCCCGTCCATTAATTTTAAAGGTTTGGCAAAATGTGACTTTTCTAAACAAAGGCGTCGTCTCCAAAAGAAATGCAACATTATTAATTTACCTAATTGACCGAATCGACCTTTCTCCAGACATGCTTGACCGTTGGCGATTGCACATTGGAGTAGGATTAAATTAGGTAGGCCACCAGTTGCATTATTACTGACGCGCAGCTCTGCTAATGATGTAGTGCCCTGCACATTATGGTAGGAATTGTTGTTGGCAATAACTCAACTACTCTTCGCAAAAGACAACCCGAGGATTTTGTACATTGACAAACTAATGCTAGTAGGAGGGACCCCCAACTTAATGGTCATCCGAGGATGACAATTTGTGATGCAACCAGGCTGTCAGCCAGAAATGTTAATTGGGGGCTATAATTTGGTGAGCAGCACCCCCTGCCCCCCAATCCTCAAGCCACTTGATTTGGCTCATCCACCATCCCTACTCCCTCCCGCCCTCTGCATCGCCTCCTTTCCCCAAATCTTGTGCACGTGGCGCTATTTCGGTTGAAAACGTCGAGGCAACTTTTTTTAAACGTTGCATGTGTGCTTTGTACCAGACAACAATTCTCATGAACAGCACCATAAGATTACACGTAAAGTATCTTGAGGAAAGGAAATGCCCATTGTATTACAGCATGTTACAAAGAAGTATAGTAAATCCTCGCTTATCGCAAGGGTTGTGTTCCCACAAAACCTTGTGATAAGCAAAACTGCATTAAACGAAACATATTTTCCCATATAAACCCATGTATTACAGGGGGGATGTGTTTTTGCCTGGGAATTTTGGGGCTACCTGGGGTGGTTTTTAGACATACAGTACACAAATAAATAGATACCAAACATTTAATATTATATAAACAATAGACTAAAACTTTTTACTCTCCAGGTAGTGGTGACATTTTCTTTTTCCGAGGCTGGAGAAATGTAGCTGATTGTGGGAGGAAAGGTCCACTTATGGAGAGGCAGAATCGTCTGCCCCTTCACTCAACACTGTGCGGTCACTTTCTTCACGAGCGGGAATGATACGGCTGCTAGAAGGAGCATCCTGGCTGGTGGATGTAGTTGGTGATGCATCTTTCCGCTTGGAAAATGCATGGAAAGTGGGCTGGGGTGGCTTTCTTTGCTGTATACGTTCCTTGTAGCAATGAAGGGCAGCATTAACAGCACAGCTAAAACCAGTGCTCCTTTCAATATTTGGATCTTAAACGATAACAAATTATATGGCCTGCTACAAACGTGCCGAGAATTTCGCTGAGGTTTTGCATGGCGAGCAGCTTGAATTGAGGCATCACAGCATCTTCTTTCTCTTATTCTTCTTCAGCCTGCTGCTGTTCCAACTCGGTGAGATTTATCATTGTTTGAGGGTTGTGCATGAGACTCTAGTAAGCCCTCCACGTCCTCTGCATCAACCTCATCAAAACTAGAGTCCTTGTATTTAGAGAGTCCCGACAACTTGCAATTATAAGATATTTTGTTTCCATTAAGTGGACCTTCCATTAAGTGTGCATTAAGTGCACACCGAACCTGTTTCCATTGGGTGTGAAACGTAATGTGTTGGTTTTCCAATCAAAATGTCTTTCTCTGCACCAAAAGGGAGATTATATTGCGTAATTTATTTTCGGTCTTCCAATGTGTCAGAGTAAGCATACAATCAGACAGGATTGATTTAACCGTATAACATCTCACAGAAACAGTGGCAAATGAACAGGCTCACAATAATCCACGTCATTACACTTCAGTGTAAATGAAGGGGAGACAGGTTAAAGAAGGATTTTCAAACCTTGAGACGATTGAGACATGGATTGTGTATGTGTGCCCTCTGAATGGCACCTCTGCATACAGCTGGTGACACCATCACTTTCCTGGAGCAGCTCTTCAGAAACCGCATCGTTGCCCTGGGTACCGCTTTGGCTACGTCAACCGCCCTGCCACACTGGATGATCTGAAGCAGGAGGTGTCAGACTACATCCAGGCAGTGCCACATGAGACCTACAGGAAAGTTGGACAGAACTTTGGAGTCAGGATCAATGCCTGTCTGAACCGCGGAGGAGCACACATTGAGAATGTCAATGACAAGGATTTTGCGTAAATGCCAATTTCAGACCTTGGGCTCTCACTAACTCCAGCAGTGACTTACTGCAATAGCAATCAGTGATAGAAAATACCATGTCATAAGCTTTCAAGAAATGTTTGGTTCACGTTCCTGAGGTTTCTGTTTCTTTGTAAATGTGAAACACCCTGTATATGTTTGTATGTCTGTGTATATATGTATGTATATACATATATATGTATATACATATGTATGTATATATATTGTTGTGGATATGAGAATTGAGCTTTTTTATTGTGTAATGAATTGTAAAGACCACCCTCCTGCCTCCATTCTGTGTATAAAGGTCAAAGGGCGTCCCTTAGTTAGGTCATATACCATCACGTTAACCAATCATAGATTTCCTCCTTGTTGGTAGTTATTTCCTTATTCTGTGTAGGTTAAGGCTCTGTTCCCACTAGTTGACATTCTCCATTGCACCAAGTGAAATAAGGTAGATCCTCTTTCATTTTCATTCCCAAAGCCCCATTCCCAAAGCCTCTATTGCCAACTGCATTCGCCGCCATTGCCAATTTGCTCCAACTCGGAGAAGAAGGACGTGGCCCGCCCATCGTCATCAAGAGGTGGAGTCAAGAAGCCCCTACGACCAACCAAGAATGAGTGGGTATGGCTCAAGAGGGCGGGGTTATAAAACCCGTTGCATCAGCCCCCACCGAGAGTTGCGCCACAGACGGCGGATGAGTCGAGACGAGCCCTCGGAGAAAGAAGGGAGACGCGTCCTGAGGTGAGCCAGAGAAGCAGCTTTGGCTGCACCAGCAGTTTGGCTCCACCAGCAGTTTTGGCTCCACCAGCAGTTTGGCTCCACCAGCAGTTTTGGCTCCACCAGCAGTTTTGGCTCCTCCAGCAGTTTTGGCTCCACCAGCAATTTGGCTCCACCAGCAGTTTTGGCTCCACCAGCAGTTTTGGCTCCACCAGCAGTTTTGGCTCCACCAGCAGTTTTGGCTCCACCAGCAGTTTTGGCTCCACCAGCAGTTTTGGCTCCACCAGCAGTTTTGGCTCCACCAGCAGTTTTGGCTCCACCAGCAGTTTTGGCTCCACCAGCAGTTTTGGCTCCACCAGCAGCTTTGGCTCCACCAGGCAGCTTCGACCCGTTACCCCGCGGGAACCAGATTGCGGTGGCATCGGTGGCCGTCGAGGTCCAGCCCGACGTCCCATGCGGGATCAAGCTCCAGCCAGCTCCGTGCCTTCCTCCCCTTCTCTGCCGTCCCAAACCATTCCAGTCCTTCCATTCCTGCCTGCAAATTCCCCATTCGTGTGAGTCCGTCTTTGTTTGTTCTGTCCTGGGTATTAATTAAGACTGCATAGGTAAGCTAAGTTTCACTGTGTCCTTCTGGTCCGTCCCTCTTTCTGCCTTTATTTTATTATCCTTCCTTCTCCTTGGTTTCTTTTGGTTGTAAATAGTAATAAATCCTATTCGTATTTCCTACCTCTTGTCTTCTTCTTCTTCACATCCGTCGTCTTTGTCTTTTCCCAATTGAATACCTGTGGCACAATTTGGCCAACGTTCAGAATCGGGTCTAGTCTTTGCTAACGGTTCGGGCCGTGGCTGCCATCCGCTCGGCAAATTAACATCTTATCCGCGGTCTGTAACAATATCATTCTCCTGCATTTGTTGGTCAACTTTTTTTTTTTTTTACCTCCACCACGGAAGGTGGATGGAGGTTATGTTTTCACTCTTGTCTGTCTGTTTGTTTGTATTTGAACAAGATATCTCAAAGTTGTGGATGGATTCGGACGAAATTTGGCAGAGATCTAGCGTGTGTGACAAGGATGAAATTATTAGATTTTGGTGAAGATCCGGATTCAGATCCAGCTAGTGTAATTTTTAAGTGATTCTTCATCATTGTGAGATAGGGCCTTCACGAACGAAGCTGCTCACCAGCCTTTCCGGAGGTCGCGGTGCAGCTTCAGGGACCACGTCGGTCAGTGACAAGCGAGGGGACTAATCCCCCCTCAAAGGGGAACCATAGGCCGACGTTGGGTTCCGTAACGTGTATATATATATATATATATATATATATATATATATATATATATATATATATATATATATATATATATATATTGTTGCGGTTTTGTGTTTTTGCAATAAAGGTTAATTTTCCCCCTCATAGTAAGTCACACTACAACACGTAGCCTCGCGATAGTTCAGTTATTTCATAGTAAATGTAAGCATAGACCTTTTCCTGTGTTAGTTTTGCGTTGAGTCGAATAATGAGAGTTAGGTTTCCCTCCAATGCTTTATGCCGCCTCGATGCTTTGGTTTTTTGTGGGAAGCATTTGGACATGTGGGAAGGAGTATGGATGGTTTTGACGGAGTTCATGGGGGTTACGGATATGGAGTGAGAAATGGAGAAGGTGAAAGGATTTTGGAGTTTGCTGATGGAGCTGATTTGTTGATTTGTAATACTCGGTTCCAGAAAGAGGATAATAAGCTTGTTACATACACGTCAGGTGGGTCGACGACAAACGTTGACTACCTGATGGTGCGTAGGCGAGATAGGGGGCACCTCCGAGACACAAAGGTGATCCCGGGGGAGGAGGCTGTTTCACAGCACCACTTGGTTGTCTGCGACGTAAGGGTGAAAGGTGCGAGGAGAGCTCGGCGGGTGAAGTACCAACCGAGAATGAAGGTGTGGAGGTTGAAAGAGGTGACACTAAGGGAGGCATTAAAAGAGAGGCTGAGTAGGGTCGAGGATGATGTGGTTGAGCTTGAAAGTGGTTGGATGTCAATGAAAGCTAGTCTGTTGGGAGCCGTTGGTGAGGTATGTGGATGGACAAAAGGACCACCGAGGCACTCAGAAACATGGTGGTGGGATGATGAAGTTGGAAAGAGGATTGACGAGAAGAGGAAGAAGTTCAAGGAGTGGCAGAAGGCGAAGGGTACGGGAGCAGAAACAGCAGAGCATGAAAGTTATAAGGCAGCCAGGAAGGCTGCAAAGAAAGAGGTAGCAAAGGCGCAGGAGGCATGTAGGAAAATGTTCGGAGAATGCTTGGATTCGGAAGAGGGTCAGAGAGCGGTATTCAGGATTGCAAAGCAGATAGCGAAAGAGAGGTGTGATGTGATGGGGGTGAGCTGCTTGAAGGATGAAGTGGGACAAATCGTTGTCGACCCAGATGGAATTAAAGGAAGATGGAAAAGATATATGGAAATGCTGTTGAATACAGAGAATGAATGGGATGGCAACATAGAGAGTAACCCAGTTTTAGGACCGGCAGAGAAGATAACTGAGAAGGAAGTTGAGGAAGCGATAAAAGCAATGAAGGGTAGAAAAGCGGGAGGGCCGACGGGAGTTGTGGGAGATATGTTGAAGGCAGCAGGAAGTTGGGGTGTGAAGAGAATGACAGAGATCTGTAATCTGGTGGTGAAAGAAGGCCGCATTCCAGTGGATTGGGAACTGAGTACCCTCGTCCCTCTATACAAGGGGAAAGGTGACCCTCTGGAGTGTGGCTCGTACCGAGCGATAAAGTTATTGGAGCATGGAATGAAGGTATTGGAAAGGGTGTTGGAGAGGAGGATAAGGAAGAAAGTGAAGATCGACGAAATGCAGTTTGGATTTATGCCAGGAAGAGGAACGACAGACGCGCTTTTCATTGTGAGGCAGTTGCAGGAGAAGTACATGCAGAAGAGGAAGAAGTTGTTTCTTGGGTTTGTTGATCTGGAGAAAGCATTCGATCGGGTTCCACGCAAAGTATTGACATGGGCATTGAGGAAGTTAGGAGTGGAGGAATGGTTGATCAGAGTAGTGATGGCAATGTACAAAAGAACGCGCACAGCTGTAAGGACGAAGGACGGGAACAGTGGTGAGTTTGAGGTGAAGGTGGGAGTGCATCAGGGGTCGGTACTAAGTCCACTACTATTTGTAGCTGTAATGGAGGTGCTGGCTCAGAACGTAAAGGAGGGTTTACCGTGGGAGTTGTTGTATGCAGATGATCTGGTGTTGATTGCGGAAAGTATGGATGGACTGAAGGAAAAGATGAACACGTGGAAGGAATGTATGGAGACAAAAGGTCTGAAGGTGAATATCGGAAAGACGAAGGTGATGGCAAGTGGTAAAGCATGTGGTGAGGTGGAAAGAACTGGGAAGTGGCCCTGTGCTGTGTGTAGGAAGGGTGTCGGAGTGAACTCCATTCAGTGTACAATGTGCGCTGAGTGGGTTCATCAAAAATGTAGTGGTCTGAGAGGGTCATTAACCAGTGTGGCAGCTACATTCAAATGCAAGGTGTGCACAGAGGGAGCTGCAGATGGAGGAAATGTTGAGTTGGATCTTGGAGACGGTGTGAAGCTGGAAGGTGTGAAAACATTTTGCTACCTCGGAGACATGCTGAATGGAGAAGGTGGATCAGACTCGGCAACGGTTGCTCGAGTGAGATGTGCATGGAAGAAGTTTCGGGAATTGAGTGGCGTGCTGATGATGAGGGGAGTGTCGTTGAAGCTGAAGGGAAAGGTGTATGCTGCATGTGTGAGAAGTGTTATGATTTATGGGAGCGAGACATGGGTAATGAACGTAGAGCAGCAACGAAGGTTGGAAAGGGTGGAAATGCGAATGGTTCGACGGATGTGCGGAGTATCGTTGAGAGAGAGGAAGACAAATGATGAATTGCGAAAGATGATGGGAATAGAGCCTGTGATTGATGCTGTGAAGAGGAACAGGTTGAGATGGTTTGGTCATGTGTTGAGGAAGGATGAAAGTGACTGGTTGAGAAGAGTGATGGAAATGAATGTAGAAGGAAGTAGAAGACGGCGGAGACCGAGAAAGACTTGGCTAAAGATGGTGGAAGAAGAAATGCGGGCAAGGGGGTTAACAAGGAGAGATGCAGAAAATAGGGCAAAATGGAGAAGATTGTCATGGGGACCGCAAGGCTAACCCCCGCTCTAGCAGGGAAAATGGCCTTTTAAAATGCATGTTGTTGTTGATGCTTTGGTTTTTGGCGCAAATACCACGAGGCTGGCCTGACAAGTCGAGGCAAGGCGGAGGAGGAGCCGACAGTAAGCGCGAGCCGCCAATCAGGGTTCGAGGGGAGTGGCTTACGACTGTGGCAAAGGCATGGTTTGGAACATTCGATGCGGGCTAAGGGCGTGGCAATATAACCCTTTGCGCAAAGCCCCCACCTCAGTTATGAGGCAAGCCCATGCGAGAAGGACAGGCGCTGAGTGATGAGCTTGAGTTATCAGTTCTGAGGAGAGGTGCGTTGAAACAAGTCAAGCAGTTTTGAGGGGAGAGGCGCTTGAACAAGTTGAACGCTCGGTTGAGCTTGAGGCAAATCCCCTATTGAGTTACGCGAGTGAAAGCGCGCCGTTGATTAATCGCGCTGTGAGGAACCGCCGAGCCGGGCGATAGACGCGCATATTCGCCAGCCTGCCTTTGTTCGAGATACGTGCCGCAAGGATCCCTCCCGCCTGCCTGCCTGCCTTCGTCGAGGGACGTGCTGTGACCGGCAGAGGGCCACGCCGGGCGAGCCGTTCCTGAACAACGGAGCCGGCGCGTTCAGCGCATGAACAGCATCCTTTTTTCATTCCCCCTGTGAGTGTGAACGGGTCCGTGTCTGGGGAATAAGCTAGGACTGTATAAGACTGCCCTGTGTCTCTGCTTTCTACCGAATCATTGTAAATAATAATTAAATCGTGTTATTCCTTTGATTCTACCGCTGTTGTGTTTTCCATCATTGACTTAGCGTGGTACGAATAATTATCGCTCTAATCGGGTTCCAATACAAGATAACTGCACGGACCACGTGGTACGTCATCCGCTCGGAAGTACTCAAATTAGGCGTGGTTCGTGCGAGACCTGATCCCCGCTTCCACGGCGGCGTAGGTATTTAGGTACGTGCGAGAATTGTCCCGAAACCCTGTCCTGCGTCTGCCCGAGAGTAGCGACTCAAAGTCTCGCGGTTGCGACGACCCAAAAAGAACAAGGGGCTTAATCTCCCCTTGGTAAGGGCAGGAGGGTCAGCGAAAACCGTAACTATATATATATATATATATATATATATATATATATATATATATATATATATATATATATATATATATATATAAACTGAACATCAAAAGAAACTTATCACTTTCATTTTTTGAAATGTGTAGCTTCACAAACACGTTTTTTTTGTTTGTTTTGTTTTTTGTTTGTTTTTTGTATACAGGATCGAGGTTCATGAAAGAGCTAACATTTATCACACAAAAAATCAAACACAAGAAAACATATAATAAGGGTAGCTGTAGACCAAATGGGGAGAGAAGGGGAAGCACAAACACAACATTTGAGAGCAGGGACATAGAACAAAGAAGGAAATGTTTTAGTTTTTTTTGTTTTTTTTGAGTTAAGATTTTAAACAAGGAAGTATGGGGTGAAAAGACGGAAAAAACTGAGAGAACGAGAGTAGATGGACCACAATCGACTGCTGAGAGAAAACAAAGCTTCAGGATAGGAAGCTTAAAGAACTAGGCCGCAAATAACGCGGCACGAAATACTCGACTATTGTATTATATACTTCGATATTTAAATACTTGGTACTGAGTACTGAGTAAATTGTATATTTAAAAATTTAAATACTATTTAAAAAAACCCATTTAACAAATATTAAATACTCGACTATTCACAGGTATGAAAGATTAACACCGAGAATCCTCCGAGGGACACACTATAGGTACACACACGTAAGATAAATACAGTTTCGACAAAAATACAATTGTGAACAATTACTTAACTTCGAGCGTGCGTGAAGAGCATGGCCAGCTTCGAAAAACCGTGACCTCCCCGGCAAGATCTCGCGAGATCCTTCAATTGTAATGGCTGATTATGTAACGGGAACTTCACTTCAATCACCTGGTTGATCAACAATGGCATGCTTGAGTGGTTCTGTATAGGGATCTTTCCCTTTAAATAATGACCGTCTTAATGAAATCCTTCAGTTCTCGTGGTTAGACATTCATTTACTGCTGTCTATAGTCACTAGATGTTTCTGACAGGTGTTGGAGAATTCGTAGCTGAGAGACTCAAGACTCCAATGACCGGACACAGGTTTACAAAAGGTCTGGTTTATTAACTGGTTATTCACTTCATTCCATTTACCAAATAATACCGCATAATTCAATGGCTGAGATTAACTCTTTTCGCATGGTCCTTCTCGTTCGGCTGATGTTCCTCCGCCACTCCCGTTGGTCAGAGCTCCTGGTAGCAAGTCTTCTCGACTCCACGTTTGCTCTCGTTTATATGGACAAACTGGACTTAATCCCCTTTTCGCTGACCGTTAATCCTTTCTCCGCTAATGCCCCGAGGTCATGCGTGCACCGAGTCCTGGCATCAGCTCGCTCCCCTCCTGCTGTGAGTTCCGTTTACCAAACGATAGGGGGGTGCTTCAGCCAGGGGCTGTGACCAGGTGGACAAGAGATTATCATGTTCGGGCACATTCCTAACACTCATTTACGAACTCGTCTTTCACATAGTTTGCAGGTAAAATGTATCTGCTTTGTTACCAGGTTAATTAATAAGTTACCAGTGCCAATTAATAAGTTACACTGAGTTACACTTCCACAATTCCCTCATCTTTTTGTTTTTTGTTTATATTAACCATTAATCTAAACATCAATATAAGTAAACAATCAATCACTACAAGTAAACATCATTACAAGTATAAGTAAATAATCAATCACTACAAGTAAACATCATTACAAGTATAAGTAAATAATCAATCACTTTGGTAATCAAATTCCCTTGGGCATACACCGTCATCCTGCAAGAATCACAAAACATTTCGTTGGTCATTGACTCCTTCCATATCGTTCAATCTATTGCATTTGCATCACAAATATATTTTCAAAACAACACTTCACCATCACCAAGATACAACAATTTCACTTCATTTTCAAGTTTTGTAAAGCATCTGCACCATCTGGCAAAAAACGTTTGCCTCCACACAAATGTTGACTTTGTTTGAAAGGAAGGGCTGATCACTTGTGTTTGAATCCTGGTATGAAACATTTTCTCCTAATGTCTTCATAGCTCCTGCACTACTTCGTGTAGGATTTCGCTGTTGTGGTAACATTGCGGAGTCATAGACTGACCCTGCTCTCCTTGTAGCATTCTTGCCACTTTTTGCTGTAAACCATAGTAATTCCTGAACAAGGCCTTCACCCAGTTGTAGTCGACTTGCCTCCTCCCTCATTGTGAGTGGGCAGCAAGTATTGGTGTGACGTTGATTGGCCAGCAAGATGTGGAACAGGGATGCCGGATGCATCCACAATGATGTTGGGACCATGGTGTTCAGGTCATTCATGGTCCTTACCAGGAGCAACCAGCAGAATCGTGCACAGCTGTTGTGACAAGGGCACAGCCGTTTTTTGCAGCTCCATGCTGGTTCCCCGGACGTTGGTGAAGTAATAACATATGTCCCCGCATTTCACAGAGGTTGCAGGTAAAATGTCGTTGTCCTGCAACTTCTGATGTGGTGAATGTTCGAAGCCTTCGAACAAGAGTAAGTGATCGCCTTTCTTTCATATGTTGCAGTGTGATCCAGGCAAGTGGTCACATAAATTTCCTTGGTGAAGGTAAGCATTCATCTCCAAGTTACACGGGAGAATGTCTTCATCATTCTTTGAGAAAGAGGGTGTATGCCACGATTAACTTCATTTTTTTAGCCACAAATTTTCTTTCTCGAACTTCTTCCCAATTCCGTTAGCAATCCCTCCAAAATGTGATCTCGTCTTATCCTTATGCTCAGTCACATCTGAATCTGCTTTCCGCACACACTGGATCAGATAGGGTACATCTTACCATGAAATCAGCATAATCATGTATATCTTCCGACAGTTTTACATTCAACAATTTGTTGTTTTTCCTTTACACAAAAGTTATATTCATTTATATGCGTCACACAAATAATATTCAATCAGGTATGTATTTTATTACTAAACTAAGAATAGCATTGTATATGATTACAATCACAAACGGGAATACCTAATTCCCAACAACAATTTTTCCAAACCAACAAATTAAACATAATGTATTATTACCATAATTCCTCTCCACTTTTTCTTTTCCCTCTTTTTCCTAACAGTGTGTCACTCGTGGTGATATGAGTTCACTGATATTGTAATTGACACAACTCATAACATTGTCGTTATGCCATTATCTTAATTCTACTGTTTCATTTGCAACATCACTTGATTTAATCTTTTAATCTCAGTATTTATTCATATCATCATAACAATCTTTCTATTTTAGGTCCATATTTGTTTATATTCTTATCAACCTCCTACGGTTTATCAATTTGTTCCAAAACACTGCAACCAAAGGTTTTAACCAAAGCTCTACCAAACTATTTCCAATTTGAACTCAAAATGCTAATTAAACAACAATTCAAAGAATTAACTTCAATGGGTCAACAAACTCATTTTATAAACAGATCTAATTTTCCCATCCAATAATTTTCCTTGCCAAATGTCATATTGCAACACTTTAATAAACCTTCGAAAAATGTCTCCCAAATCGATAAATTCCCTTTTTACTTCCCAAATACTCATCTGTAAATTACATATTCAATTACAGTTTTTTTCTATTTGTTCGGCCTAAATGGCCACTGAAGTGGCTGCCAACATGCAGTACCGTTTTTATCTACCAAGCAAGTATTCGTCCACATAAGATCTCTACCAAAATGTTGTTTGTAAAAAACAAATCTGGGATTTCTGATTACATGGATGCACACTCTCAGGACATTTCAGGCTGCTTGTTAACAATCCACTACGATAAATTAATTCCTTTACCCACAATCAAATAATTAGTACAAATTGAGGATATTATCCCTATCACATTCCCTATTTGTTCGGCCTAAATGGCCACTGAAGTGGCTGCCAACATGCAGTACCGTTTTTATCTACCAAGCAAGTATTCGTCCACATAAGATCTCTACCAAAATGTTGTTTGTAAAAACAAATCTGGGATTTCTGATTACATGGATGCACACTCTCAGGACATTTCAGGCTGCTTGTTAACAATCCACTACGATTAATTAATTCCTTTACCCACAATCAAATAATTAGTACAAATTGAGGATATTATCCCTATCACATTCATTTATAGATTCATTATGTTGGATCTAAATTTTCTCCCACTGCTGCAAGGAAGAACAATAGCTCTAATAAGTCTTTGTAATATCTCACTTCATTTACCCAGCATCGAAGAATTTATTTACTATCCATTCCCATCTGTTAACCAGTGACTTTGTTTGAACTCCAAAACTTAATTTGATGAATCCCATGTGTATGGTACCACTTATTGAAACCCCTACTTTTGTAGAAAATATCCAAGTAAGTGTTTTTTTTTACACCCCCTTAACTGTTGCTCATCCATTTCTATGCACCCAGTGAGTACTACTGACACCAGTATGCAGTATGACACCAGTATGACACCACCAGTACTCGTGAAAGGGGTCCACTCTTCCCCCATCCACACCTTCGCACCATGCACACCACTCCGTACCACTTACTCCAACTCTCTCCACACACCTGTACTTGCACACCTGTGCTCTCACACCTGGTGCCACCTGCACCCTTCTCTCCCCAAGCGCATTCGCGCTGATCCACAACACTCACTACTCACACACTGCTCCACACACCTGTCCAGTTGCACACCTGTGCAATCACACCTGTTCAATTCTCACACACACGGCATCATCTCAGCTAACTACTCCCCTCTGAAACTTGCGCTTCCCAGTCGTCCCTTTAAACTATTGCGCTCCCTCGTCATTATCATCCACACTAATCTACCTGCGTCCCCACTACAGGTATCAGTCACTAACTAACCTTAACGTCACCTACTGTCATCTTCTAGGGCCCTATCAATATAACCTAACCCACCCGGGCTAGTTTTCACTGCCATCAACCCCATACTCTATTGCGCATTTGCCCCACTCATGGGAAAGGTGGTAGGGATGCCACCCTCTCCCACCGGGCCTATCGCTCCTCAATCCCCCAGTCCTCTGGCACTAATAAGCCCCCCTTATTCAGAGGTACTGGGTCCCGCCTCGGCATCTAAAGCCGAGGCAATCCACGGGGGCGCCTGCTCGCCGGTGTAAGGTCTTATCCGGTCAGCGTGGACGATCCGAGGGAGGGCTCGTGGCCCCATTTTGATCTTAAAGACCACGTCACAGATTTGCGACAGGACGACTCCTGGGCCTTGCCAGGGGGAGGTGAGTTTTGGGCACCTTCCCTTCCGCCTCCGGGGATTAAAGAACCAAATCTTCATCCCCGGAGCGTATTGACTCCCCTGGCTCCGGTCGTCGTACCTGCGCTTCATCTTTTCCCCCGCCAGATGGAGTTGGCGGCGGGTGAAGGCATGGACTAGCTCCATGCCTTCCTCTAGGTGACGTGCGTACCCCTCCCTCGGCGGGTTAACCACTGTGTCTGGCACGGGACCGCATAGCAAGTCGGCGGGAGCCCGTAACTCCCGCCCATACATAAGCAACGCTGGACTGCATGCGGTGGCCCCGTGCTGGCTGGTTCGGTAGGCCATGAGCAAATAAGGGAGATGTTCGTCCCAGTCATCCTGACGGGTGGTGGTGAACAGTGCCAGTTGTTGGATTAGAGTTCGGTTGAATCTTTCCACCATCCCGTCAGATTTTCCGTACGAATATAACGAATAGGTGTGCGAGATTAACAAATATGTTGCAGGTACACGTAACAGCGCGTTCTGAGTATAAATAACGTAACAGCGCGTTCATGTCTGCCCCTTGGTTTAAGATGCAGAATGCATTCCGTTTTAAAACTCACAATAGTTCAAATCAGCAAGATTTTCTTTACTATTTTCCCATATCATCTATGCCTAATACACATCCATACATGCAGCACAATTTATATGCTGATAAAATTCAAGTTTATATATATATATATAAATCCATGAGCAGAGTATTCTGGAAAGTCAGTGTAAGACCTCTCCCAAATTTGGATAATTTTGTACTCCCTCATTTCTTTTTATGAAGCTCATATCCATAAATAGCTGTTATTCTCATATAAATTCTATCAAAAATGGAATCCCCAAATTACTCACAATTTTACTATTTAATTAACTAGGGCATGCCCGTACTATATATAAGCTAGGACGTGCCCGTACGTGGGTGCCCGTTCCTTGCCAAAAAAAAAAAAAAAAAAAAAAATTTGTGTAGGGGTGTGTGTGTGTAAACATCCTAGGGCGTGCCCGTACGTGGGTGCAAAAAAACATGCGTGCAAACAACAACAAAAAAAAACTTTGAAACCACGTGGCAGTAACGACCACAGAACCCCCCTCCCTCTATTTACATGAATGGTTTGGTCCATTCGCAACGACCACAGAACCCCCCCCCTCTATTTACATGCAATGGTTTGGTCCAGACGCAACGCCAAAGCGAACGGCGAACGGCTAAATCGCCATAGCTCGGTAAGTACTTGTCCGATTAATTACAAACCTTGAAAAGGCACATCCTCGGGTCCCCAGCAATATACCTGGCAAGTTTAAAGTATATCGGACCGGTAGTTGTCGAGAAACAGCGGTCACAGACAAACGTACAAACGTACAAACGTACAGACAGAGATTACTGGAATTATAGATAGATGGCTGCTCATAACCCAGCACATCAAATCTTTATATTCCATCTCCCTTGACAAAAGAGATAATGTTCATAATCAAATTTTATTTCTATTTTATTTTACGGATTCTCTGCATATTCAATCCCATCCACATAAAACTATCCATTTCCAGACAGGCACACTGTCGGTGTCAACAATCTTGTAAGATTGATACACAAAACAATAAAAAACACTAACATTGACACACAAAAAATACACACACACATGCATTATGCGTATTTGTTTGCGTTGGAACTATTATTTACAGATCAAGATGGGTGTCAATTTTATTTCAATTTCATAAAATTTGTCCTTCAATTTTAGAAATGCTAATACACAAATGGACCAAAAGCTTATTCTTAGAAAACCCCTATGATGTCACATTGAAATTACCCTTTCAGTTCCCACAATAATTTATCCAAATTTTGACTACACACCCATTTACATGTCAGTCGACCACTGACATCAATCGTGTGGAACAATAGTCCGAAATTCCCACCTGATCATCATGTGCCCCTTGTCCCTTGGTTTAAAATTTGCAAAGCAATTGTTCGAACTTTGTAAATTTAAAATTGTGTGCCCAACATAAAAGATCCAATTTCGGCATTTGATCAATTAATTATCAATTTGCTTACAAGCAAAAGAAAAAATGAATAATTCTTGCTCCGAAAACTTTTCAGACCCAAGAATCATCGACAGTTATTCATGTTTGTCCAGTAATCTAATTTGTTGAGGCCAATCGTCATTTGGGATTTGTCGCAATGAAGGCCTAATCATTGTCTGAGGTATCGGTCAGCACTGGTACCCTTGATCTTGGTTTACCCTATGAACTTGTCTTCCTTTTGGTATACGGACATCCTCTTTTCCAATGTCCCATCCGTCCACACTTGAAACACCGGTTTCTGTCGTTGCCTGGTCTGTGCACCTGTGCACTTGTATTGCTGGGTTGCATCTCTACATCCCTGAGTTGCCACTGCAATCTCTCGTTGTCTCCTGAAACACGAAAAAATTCTCTGTACCGTCCTTTTTGGGGAGACAACTGGAAATCAGATGGGACAACCGTCACTTTCATTCCTAATTTCGAGGGCAGTTGTGCATTTGTCTCCTCCACTGTATCCTGTATCCTTTTTATTTTAAGTTCTAGATCCGTTATCCGTTCTTGCTGTTCCCGTTGTCTGGATTCACCATCCCAAAGATGGAATGCAAGCCAGTCTACCGTTAGATTCTGTCTCTTCCTGGCTTTCAATCTTTGTTCCAATCTTTCCAATCGACTTCGCTCAAATGTACCATCTCTTGGAAACTCCTCATCATGTCCCTTTGTCCACAAATACCAATTCTCGACCTGCCTTATAGCTTCTGCACCATAACGGTCGTACATATGATGTGTACAAGTACCTTTTTGTGGAATCTCTGGTTGTCCTTGTGTATTCTTGCAGGCTCCATTTCCCATTCTGCCTTTTATCAAAGTAGCGTTGGATGTGTTGTAGTTTGTTCCTCTAAAGCTTCACTCGTACCTCCAGGAAGGGTCTCTCCATCTGTTCACATGGTGATTTCCAGAGAATCTCCCTCAGCCGTGGCTTTTGCACAATCCAATCTCACAGATCAGTATTTGCAGATGAGCCGGAGGGTCAGTATGAAATGGGTGAATCCTCAGGTGTCCGCTCTGTTGACGGGGAAATCACACAATGGTAACCGCACATATATATCTGTATATAAACTCACCACCTTGCTCAATTTTCCCAGGTTGTCTCCACATTGTTAATATCTCGCAAAGATATCAAAGCTTCTTTCTTGAGACCGCATTTTCATCAATCAAACAATCAATATATTCAATTCAATTTATTCAGTTAAATTTATTCAATTAAATTCAATCAATTAGATTCAATCAATTAACAATTCAATCAATTATTCAATTTCAATTAATTCATCAATATTCATCAATAAATCAAATTAATCATTTTTGATGACTCCTTGCATAAGCCCTTTCCCCAATGATGTCAGGACAGGTCCATCCATTGACCGTCACCTCTGGTTCGTACCTCATGTTAATTGATGAATCACCGTCCTGTCCTAGGGTCATATCTGACATATTTCCCCATTTTGCCTGGTCTCCACAAATTTTCTTTGCAACCACTAAAGGCAACTCATCCTTCATTCGTGAGACAGCCAAAATGGATGGCAGATATTAAAGTTCTTTGGGAAAAATATCTCATCATTTTTCTTTTAATAGTACCCAAAATCTCTTGGCAATATAAATTTCGTAAAAGTCCTGAAATGGGACTGTCAAATTCCTTCAATCATGCTAAATTTTGAAACTCCATCGCTTGTAATACCCAATTTATCCCATAGGGCTTGAAAGTTCTTTCCCAAGTTCATGCAGCATTCTGCATTTGAACCCTATGATATCATTCATAATAATCATCATGATTTTATAGTCATGGTCCTATCATAATCATCTATTTAAAACGAACATTTCCTTTATCACCACAGCTATGTGGTATAATCAACAATAGAATAAAACTGTACATAGCAACAGGCTACCTCATGGCCACTTAGTATACCTATTGACAATAAGTCATAACAATATCGAATAATCATTGAACAATTCAAAAATCGCTTTCACTGCTCCAGCCGCAGCATTCGTCATTTTGTCTGCTCGTCCGCATGACCAAAACGAAATAAAGGGAGCTCAACCATTACACAGCGCTTTTAATGGCGCATGCCATAGGACCTCAACGCAATTTCGACTCGGCCAGAAAACGAGCAAATTTGCAGGATGTTAACTGGAATTAGTCGTGAAAATATATCAAAAATACACAAAAATACACACCCACAAAAATAAACAACAAAACCCAAACAAACCCAAGGTCGACCCTCTTACACAGTAAATTACATCATTTCAGCATCGCATTGATTGCTGAAATATTCCAGGGTTTATACACACCTTAAAAGAGGTATGCGTGGTGTTGCCCCCTCCCACGTTTATTCCAGGGTTTATACACACCTTAAAAGAGGTATGCGTGGTGTTGCCCCCTCCCACTTTTAATTCCTCATTAAATTCCTCATTAAATTACTTATTAAATTACTTATTAAATTACTCATTAAATTACTCATTAAATTATTCATTAAATTACTCATTAAATTACTTATTAAATTACTTATTAAATTACTCATTAAATTACTCATTAAATTACTCATTAAATTACTCATTAAATTGCTCATTTAATTACTTATTAAATTACTCATTAAGTTACTCATTAAATTACTCATTAAATTACTCATTAAATTACTCATTAAATTACTTATTAAATTAAATTACTCATTAAATTACTCATTAAATTACTCATTAAATTGCTCATTTAATTACTTATTAAATTACTCATTAAGTTACTCATTAAATTACTCATTAAATTGCTCATTTAATTACTTATTAAATTACTCATTAAGTTACTCATTAAATTACTCATTAAATTACTCATTTAATTACTTATTAAATTACTCATTAAGTTACTCATTAAATTAACTTACATAGTTTCAGCATTGTATTGATTGCTGAAATATTCCAGGGTTTATACACACCTTAAAAGAGGTATGCGTGGTGTTGCCCCCTCCCACGTTTATTCCAGGGTTTATACACACCTTAAAAGAGGTATGCGTGGTGTTGCCCCCTCCCACTTTTAATTACTCATTACATCGTTTCCATTTAAAAAAAACATCGCTTCTACTGCTCCAGCCGCAGCATTTGTCACTTTGTTTGCTCATCCGCATGACCAAAACGAAATAAAGGGAGCTCAACCATTACACAGCGCTTTTAATGGCGCATGCCATAGAAGCTCAACGCAATTTCGACTCGGCTAGCAAACGAGCAAATTTTGCAGGATGTTAACTGGAATTAGTCGTGAAAAATATATCCAAAATACACAAAAATACACACCCACACAAATAAACAACATTTATTCCGTTCAACAGAACAAACATTTCCTCTATCATGACATGCATGTCTTCAAAATTATATGACCAAGAGAAAAAGTAAAATTAATTAAAAACTGCGGGCAGTGATGATCCGGGGACCATACCGCTCCATCCTGATTGGACGAGTGCGTGCTAGAGTCGTTAACAACGACAGTCCAGATCCGATTGTTCAAAATTTCAACTCAATCGATCGAAAAATGAACGCAGGGATGCATTTTAAAGGTGCAGTGGCACTAACTGAGTTGCCACGAATATGGCCACGAAATTGCCAATATGGCCATCACAAAATATTTTCCTTAATCAATTGGCTCATAGCATAACCAATCTGTAAGCATTTCATCCGAAGATGTATTTCTGAGGACTTTTAATTAAATAAGTCATTTATAAATCAACGAGTTAATTTATTAAATGATTAATCAATAAATCAATATTTTCCTTGACAGCCACATCACTTGGTCAGTGTCATGTCCAAATATCAGCTTCCTTACTCAAAAGGTGCCTGAGTTAATGTAATGTAATTACTGTAATAAGATTACTGCAATTACTGTAATGATTACTGTAATTACTGTAATTACCGGAACTGTAATTACTGTAATTACCTCAGGTAATTACTGTAATGTAATTACTGTAATTTAATAAGAAATGTAATTAATTAAATAAGTACTTCATTAATCGCTCATAATTCACCCTTTGCATCGTTGAAAGCAATTAATTCCATACTCAATATTACCTCAATTTATATATACTAGGGCATGCCCGCACGTACGTGCTTGCAAAAAAAAACATGCGTGCAAACAACAACAAAAACTTTGAAACCACGTGGCAGTAACGACCACAGAACCCCCCCTCTATTTACATGAAATGGTTTGGTCCATTCGCAGAGCCAAAGCGAACGGCTTGCGAGTACGGTGACCATACCTTGGGACCCACTTGTCCGATTAATTTCAAACCTTGAAAAGGCACATCCTCGGGTCCCCAGCAATATACCTTACCAGGACTAACCTTACCTTACCTTACCAGACTAAAATTACCAGGACCATTATCAAACATTTATCAAAATATTAGGACCATCATCACACCAATGAATGACTCAATCCTTTAATGACTACATCCAAACCCAGACATTTTGAGTTCCGTAACTTTAATACTTCAAATTTTCCATTCCTTCCCTTCCTGATCTTTCGATGTAGGGATGGGTTCTTTTTAGGATCATGTTGCATCGAGCATTATTTTCCAAAACAGTGTGAACATTAAACCACACCAAAACCTCTGACATCCCACCATTAACACCTATTGTAAGCGTGCCGAATCAGTAAGCATCACCCCTCCTATGAGCCTCGACCAGAGGGTGGTTGTTACTCACAAACACTCGTCGCTAGCTGTTCCATTGTCTGCCGATTCCCACTCTGCTGTTTTTGTCTCATAATCACCAAACAAGAACAGTACACATTTCCTGTAATTATCTCTCATAATCAGGATAAATTTGGAACAGCCCTTAAACTAACACCAAGCAGATCAATTTTTTATATTTAGGTTGAGGTTTCACACAAACTGGTTAACCAAATAATACAGAATTATTATTATTATTATTATTATTTTTCAAAAGCACTTGTTCACCAATTTCCCCAAATTTCAGCTTCCTATCTCAAAGGATGGCTAAGATATCGCCCAGACGAACAAACACACAACTAGAACGACGCTCAGTAGAGAGCATATCTCCGCCTTGGTGAACAGTTTATGTTTTGTATCCCACTGATAGGCCGGATCTGGATTCGGACCTGAACCAAAAATGGAATCGGCGTGTTTTTGTCACTTTTTTTTTTTTTAATATATGAATAATATTAAAATAATAACATTAATAAGTATATTATGTTAAATATCATGTATATCGCTTTTCACCCGATCTCTTTATGGTGAAGAATCACTTTAAACAATTCTCGTTGCCGGATTCGCACCTGGGTCTTCACCAAAATCCAATCATTTTGTCCGTGTCACCCATGCTATTTATCTGGCAAATTTCGTCAAAAAAAAACAACAGCACTGGTTTTGTTTCCTGGAAGCAGGGTGCCGGAATGGACATGAGGGACAGTGAGGGAGTGTTGGTATGCAATTTTTATCCAATCGCCATCTTTCACAGTAATTCTGGACCGGCATGAGGTGGGATTGTCTGTCATGAATTTATTTGTTGATCGAACGAGTTTTAATTTGTCTAAATCCGACCAGTCGTTCCAAAGATATAAGCCGTTTTGTCGCAATACCATAAATTGGAATGAGGTAAAAATATATATATATATAAATATAATTCCCTTTCCCGGTTCCCTGTCGCTCGCCGAGCAAGTCGAGTGCTTTGAACAAGTGCAAAAAAAAAAAAACTACTTTACCGGCCTTACACGTCCTGGAAGCAAATGGTCGCAAGGTGCACGCATGCTCCGTTTGCTTCCAGGTCACAGTAAGGCCTTTAATGACCAGCGCCGACCTTGTGCATTTTATTTAGACAGCGCAAAAATACGTATTTACAGAAATCATTTAGGAAAACACGAATAAATAGAATCATTTAACACGTTTCATCCTTGTATTACCTATGGACAATCGCAAGTCCCACACACCAAATCCTCCATCTTCAGAATTCATATTTCATAATGGACAGATCCCCAAGAGGTCATGCTCACCTTGACGACGTCCACTCGAAATTCCAGCGGTGCCTCCAGATTGTTGGAGAATTCGTAGCTGAGAGACTCAAGACTCCAATGACCGGACACAGGTTTACAAAAGGTCTGGTTTATTAACTGGTTATTCACTTCATTCCATTTACCAAATAATACCGCATAATTCAATGGCTGAGATTAACTCTTTTCGCATGGTCCTTCTCGTTCGGCTGATGTTCCTCCGCCACTCCCGTTGGTCAGAGCTCCTGGTAGCAAGTCTTCTCGACTCCACGTTTGCTCTCGTTTATATGGACAAACTGGACTTAATCCCCTTTTCGCTGACCGTTAATCCTTTCTCCGCTAATGCCCCGAGGTCATGCGTGCACCGAGTCCTGGCATCAGCTCGCTCCCCTCCTGCTGTGAGTTCCGTTTACCAAACGATAGGGGGGTGCTTCAGCCAGGGGCTGTGACCAGGTGGACAAGAGATTATCATGTTCGGGCACATTCCTAACACTCATTTACGAACTCGTCTTTCACATAGTTTGCAGGTAAAATGTATCTGCTTTGTTACCAGGTTAATTAATAAGTTACCAGTGCCAATTAATAAGTTACACTGAGTTACACTTCCACACAGGGAAAACAACAAGAAAATTCAGATGCCACGCCTGACATCTGAACAACGTTTAAGGGCAATTGGGATGCTTGAGGCTGGTGTAAGCCACCGAACAATTGCCCAATGTCTTGGCTGCTCACAGCCTGCAATGTCCAACCTGGCCAGGCGTTACGGTAAAACTGGAACTGTGAATGATTGTCCACAAAGAGGAAGACCACGGGTAACCACCCCAAACCAAGACCGCTGGATTGTGCTGCAGCATCTTCGTGATCGTTTCCACCCTCTGATGCAAACCGCTGCAGTGACAAAAGGTCGCCACACCAACCGCATCAGTGTCTCTACTGTGCGGAGGCGCTTGAGAAGTCGGGGCCTGGTGGCAAAATGTCCTTGCAGAGGTCCAGTGTTGAACGCAGTGCATCGGCGGAACGGACCAAGATGGTGTCTGCAGCATTGCCGCTGGACACAGCAACAGTTGAGTGCAGTCTTGTTCAGCGATGAGTCCAGATTTTGCCTCCATGCTGCTGATGGGCATCAACGGGTATGGCGCAGAGGTGGGGAAAGGTATGCATTATGCTGTATTCACCAGATCAATCGTTGGGGAGGACCCAGTGTGATGGTATGGGCTGGCATTTCCACCCGTTTCAGGACACCTCTGGTCATCATCGAAGGCAATCTCACTAGTCAACGTTGTGTCAATGAAGTTTTGAGACCTCATCTGCTGCCATTTCTCCAGGCTCATCCTGACATCTGACATCGCAGTTTTCCAGCAGGACAATGCTCGACCCCATGCTGCTCACCTGACCACCAAATTCCTCCAGGAACAGGGTGTTGAAGTGATGCCTTGGATGCCTTATTCCCCTGACCTCAATCTCATAGAGCATTTATGGGATGAGCTTGGTCGACGTCTTGCATCGAGGAGATCAATGGCTGTCAATCGGCAAATGCTCATTCAAGACTTGCAGGAGGAGTGGGACAGACTTCCCCAGGACCACATCAGACGCCTGGTACAGAGCATATGTCGGAGGTGTACAGCCTGCATCACAGCTCAGGGAGGACACGCACGATATTGAGGACTGCTGTCATTCTGTCCTTGACTGTTAGAAGTGTTGTGTCCATTCCTGCATCATTTTGTTTTGGCTGTATTCAGGTACCTGCCTTTGTGTTGCAGTGCTGTGACTTTTGTTGCACCACCCCTTGTGATGTTCATGATTTTTGTTTTTTGTGATTGAGGCAACCTCTTGTTTATTGACGTGTTTAGTAAAGATAGCTGGACTTTACCTCTGTGTTCAAATATTTTTCATTTTTGCGTGGAGGATTTCAATGAGTGTCCGAAAGATATGTTTATTTTTGATGTTAAACAAACACACACACACACACACACACACACACACACACACACACACACACACACACACACACACACACACACACACACACACACACACACACACACACACACACACACACACACACACACACATATACACACACACACACACACACCTTCTAAGATGTGTGCAAATTACCATTTTTGCCTTGAATGTGATACCACAAAAATATATTTCCTTATTTAAAAATTTTTAATCGGTAATCTGCACAGGCTGATAGCGGCAATTTTTAGGTACTCTGCATTGGCTCAATGGAGTCAGTGGGAGTATCGATTACTGATTACAGCTGTACTGTATATAACTCAAAAACCTTGAATAGCTTTCACCCTTGTTTAGGGTGAATTTTTATTTTAAAAATAAATAAAAAACAACGTTGAATTGTAGACGTTTCAAGGAGATGTGAATAAACATTATTCCTTATATAAACAGCTGGCAATCATCGTGCGACAGAAAAAAATTTGATCGGCAATTTGGAAAACGCATTATTACGGCAAACAGTGGAAATCGGGTCATATCAAATTTATTTCACAAAGAGAACCAAGTTAGAACCTTTCTAAATCACACCTGATTCATACAAATTAATCAATTGCTTTAGAAACAGCCATGTGGACAAAGGAAAACGTGATCGCTCGTACTGTACCTTACTTCGGGGCAAAGTACGTCTTGACGTCATACGTTCCAGGCGTGTATCAAAGCTTCAGTTACATGATATATTTTTTCACATTTCAAAGGTGGAACGACAGTATTCTGGGGCCCCGAGCAAAAGAGATGTATTTCACATGCAGTCTTTAACAGCCCCATTATACCATGTTAACTTGTCGGTGCGTTATAAGTGCATACTGCATTTCCAGTTTGTTGCGTTAGCTTGAACCTTTTGTTCCTTCAGGGTAAGTGCTGCTTCATCGGAATGGAGATTAACGTTTAGCTGCACAATGCCGAAATCCAGCATTATTTGGAATTGACCCGCTTCTTTCCTGATTAACCCGCTTGATAAAACTTTGGCCGATCAATTTGAACGATTGTTTGGAACGGAATCCCTGTGTAACCGGGGACTCCCTGTACTGTATTTTGTATAAAACATGCTTTTCACACCACTATAGCCTGGTGTTGGCTTTGTGGTTAGGGTGCAGGCTTGGGATCCTGGGTTCGAATCCCGGTCTATCGCTGAATTAACACCAGGGGGGTTGACTCAGCCTGTCATCCATCCGAGGTCGGCAAATTGAGTACCAGCTTGCTGGGATGAATGATTAGTGTGTACCCCGGTTTAGAATAGGTACACTGTATCCCTGCGCATCGTAAGAGGCGACGAAGGGTTGGCGTCAGGAAGGGCATCCGGCCATAAAAACATTGCCTCAAACAGGGAACCATGATTGTCATGGGGCCCGCAAGGCTAACCCCCGCTCTAGCGGGGAAAATGGCCTTAAAACGATCATTCATTCATTCATTCATGCTTTTCACACCACCAGACAAGTATTAAACACTTCATTTTATATCCACCAACAACTATTGAATAATCATATGGTAGCTCCTCATTCGTTAATGAATGACAGGATGCTGTGCTGTTTGATACACAATCGATCAGGTACAATTCACCAACGTCATTATTTATCACTTTATAATCGGAATCTGTTGATTCTTGTACACCGCTCCTTTCCTATTCCATCTCCAGGCGCTGCATGACGTCATCGCCGGGCACCGAAGAGGGCCCGGGGATGACGTGCGCTGAAAGGGAGTACTCAGTTTTCACTCTGGTTTCTTTTTTTCTTCTTTGTCCGGGCGATATCTCAGCCATCCTTTGAGCTAGGAAGCTGAAATTTTGGCACAATAATGAGCACGTGCTTTGGCAAAAACAGTATTTTTTTGTTCTTTGATCAATCAATTAATTGATTCATTTCTTAATTATTATCGATTTATTAGTCACTTATTCATTTTCTATTCACTCATCTGGGCATGATCTCAAGCACCTTTTGAGCTAGGAAGCTGATATTTGGACATGACAATGACCAAAGTATTTGGCTGTAAATGATATTTTTGATTTAGTGATTACTCAATGAATCAATAAAGTCATTAATCAAATACTTAAATAATTAATACATTTTCAAAAAGTTAGATTCGGATCAAACTGTGGTGGTTTAGGTATGCTATTAGCCAATTGATAAATTCTGGCGCCTTCTCTTTCTTCTTTCCTGGAAGTCCTTGCAGGGTCCATATGTTTTATACCTCTCCCACCTCCCCCCAAGCCCTCTCCCTCCCACATTTCTCTCGATGTCCCTGCTCTTAAATGTTGTTTGTGTCCTTCCCCCTCTCTCCCCATCTTGTCTACTGCTCCCCTTATTTTGTGTTTTATGTGTCAGTTTGACTTTTTGTGTGATTAATGTTAGCTCTTTCACGAGCCTCGATGTTGTATACAAAAAAAAAATTAAATTTTTTTATTTTACGATTATTTTTTATTTATTTTAATTATTGATCACTTATTTATTTTCTTTCTCATCTGGGTAGTGTCAGCCACCTTTTCAGCTAGGAAGCTGATATTTGGACACGACAGTGACCAAGCGATTTGTCTATAAAGGTTTTTGGTTTTTTTGTTGATTAATCAATTAATTGTTTACTAATTAATAAATTTTATTATTTTTATTAATTATATAATTAATTTTGAAAATGTTACAGCTTTGGATGAAACTGTGGTTTAGGCGGTTTACTTTGAATGTATCTGTGCTTGTTTTTTCTGTTTTTAATTGGTTATCGTCAAATTTTCGAATCTGCTCAGCACTTTGCATGCAATTTACGTTTTCACTTTTTAACGAGTGGTATATGAAAAAGGAATATAAATAATAATGGCCTTTTAGGCGTTGTGGGCAGATTATGTCGGCAAGATAACCTAATATGCTGTGAACAGTTTATTTGGGTGACTTGTAACTTTGACTGTCACTTCGAACAGCGATTTAATCCTAACATGAGTACTATATTTCATGTTGTCTTATTTCGATATGCGTGATAAACGCTTGGTATCAAAGATGGAATTTCTGCTTGATCGTTTCATTTTTAGACCTGCCTACCTTTATGGATTGTCCATAATTTTTACTTGTACAGGGTGACCCAGAAATATGGTTATTTTTAAAGGAGAACGGACACGACCAAAACAACTTTGCAGATTTCGAAACATAAACATATATTAAACATTTCTATTGAGTTCATTTCACAAATATCTTCGCGGTTTTATTAGAATTTGTCAAAACTAGGGCATGCCCGTACTATATCTATATCTAAAATTATATCCCCCCCTCTATTTACATGAAATGGTTTGGTCCATGAAATGTTTTGGTCCATTCGCAACGCCAAAGCGAACGGCGAACGCTTTACATGAAATGGTTTGGTGCATGAAATGTTTTGGTCCATTCGCAACGCCAAAGCGAACGGCGAACGGCTTGCGAGTACAGTGACAATCCCCCCGGGGTTTTAATTAGTTTTAAAACATCGTTTAACGCCAACATAGCGCCAACATAGTTTGCCGACGGGAAATAAATGAATACGCTCTCAAATGTGCCATCCGAGGCAGAGTGTGTTCGCCACGTTCGGCACACGCGATAGCTCGCTGCTCTCTGATTGGTTGAATCGTTTTTTGGACATAGCTCGGTAAGTAATTGTCCGATTAATATGAAACCTTGAAAAAGCACATCCTCGGGTCCCCAGCAATATACCTGGCAAGTTTCAAGTATATCGGACCCGTGGTTGTCGAGAAACAGCGGTCACAGACAAACAAACGTACAAACAAACAAACGTACAAACAAACAAACGTACAAACAAACAAACACACAGAGATTACTGGAATTATAGATAGATATCGCCGAACAAGCAAAATCAGTTTTGTCAAAACCGCAAACCGGAAATGACGTTTGCGAAGTAACCCAGTTTTTCGTTCTTAAAGCCTTGTTGGGTCCGTGACGATCAGAACATCGCTTTGTTTTCGTTACGATCAGTTGGAATCATGCCCAGTCGTTGTGTGGCTGCTGCTAGTGCGTGCCCGTACGTGCGGGGAGGTAAGTACGTGGACATACGTACGTTGACGTACGTACCAAAAATAAGGCCTCACTGTCCGGAAGTTCGCATATCGCAGTTACGATTAATCGCAAATTAGTTTTAATGGCCAAGTATTCAATTTTCAAACCGCGAGGCAGAAACAACAAACACACGCGGTTCCTTCGCTGTCGCTTGACCGTACGTGCAAAGAAAAATTAAAACTTGCATCGTTCCTTCGGTCTTCGCTCTCGTCCTTCGCCGTTGCTTTGCTCGTCCTTCGCTGTTCCTTCGTTCACGTACAAAACGTATGTGTTTGCTAAATAAATGGCCATAACTTGGTAACCACTTGTCCGATTAATAGCAAACCTTGAAAAGGCACATCCTCAGGTCCCCAGCAATATACCTGGCAAGTTTCACTTAGATCGGACCAGTGGTTGTCGAGAAACAGCGGTCACAGACATACACACAGACAGACACACAGAGATTGCTTGCATTATAGAGAGTGCTATAATGATACAATTACAACTGATACACCTGCAGTGCTGCACTAAGTCAATAAAGTCGTATTTCGTTTCTGTGTTTCTATCCATTTCTTGCCTCACGGCACCGAACATTAATTAAATATTAGTTATGTATTCCATTGACCAGAAAAAGAAACTTTTTCAATTAAAAAAGAGACATAAAAATGAATACCATTCAGTATTTTGGAGGCGCCCGAGATCAAAATCTATCGCCATTGTGTCTGTGTCAGACGATTTCTCTTCTTCACTCTGGACGGTATGGTTCAAATCTGTATGGGAGAATCGAGTGTGATTCCCCAAGATTATTAACTTTCTCTTCATTTTCCGCATCAGATTGGTCAGAAATATCGCTGATATCCAGACTTGCGCAGCTATCGGAGTCGGTGTCTGCCATTGTTTACTATTGCGCAGTCACATCAGCATCCTCCGATGACGTCACGATGATGATGATAGTCATCACCAGATGCTGGCCGGCGCGAGAGAAATCGTCTGCTATTGGCATTTTAAAACTCGGATATCTCACGATTCACGCATGCTAGAGCAACAATTTTTGCGCCAAACTTAATCTTTTTTGTTGCTACAATTAATTCATCTTAAGCATTTGATGTCTATACTCATGTCCGTTCCCCTTTAACACTAGTGTTAAGGTAATACAAAGTTGTATTTCAAAACAAATTCTTACAAGAAAGTGAAGTACATAACATGCCATTTATTTGTGGAAAAGAACATCTAGGAGATGCGCACCATTTCGTCTGACACATTCCTCCAATCTTGGACGCCAATTAATTCATGACGTTCTGCAACATGGCCAAGCCTCCCAAAAATTATTGCGGGCAATCTCATCAGCTTGGCTTAATTCCTGGACAGTTTGAATTTTATAGGGATAAAAGTTTAAATCCTTATGCAATATGCGGTGTAATGACGTGTGAGAAATTCTTAAGACTGATGCATGCTTTCGGCTGGAGCGATGTGGACTTCTCAAAACCGACTCTCTTACACGCTCAATGTTTTGTGCCATTCTTACTGATTTAGGTGCTCTCGGCGGTTTCTCTTTTAAAGTTGAACCGGTCCTCTCAAACTTCTGAACCCATAACTTGAGAGCACGGACAGACGGCACACATTTCCATGACGTTGAACATTGAAATGGAGTTTGAATTGACGCTGTGCAGCAGTTGCACGATCATTATTCTTGTAAAAAGCTTTGATAGCAAAAGTGCGTTCTGCACCCGACCAGTTCCATATGGTCACTCAAGTGTTCTACCTGCAAAAAATAAAACTTAATCAGTTAAAAAAAAAAATGCATGTTTTGTACTTCAATATCATGAATGAATTTATTTTAAAATACAATTTTTTATTTCCTTCACACGAATTTCAAAAATGACCATTTCTGGCTCACCCTGTATTTAAATCTCACTCTAATGAGCAGAGTATGAACAGAGAAGCCAAATAAGTTGTGGAAATGTTTTATTTGGAGTTCATCGGTCAGATTTTACCACTGGTTGGTATAAAAGGCAGATGAAAACTCTATTCCAACAGTTCAAAAATAATAATAATAATAATGAACTAATTTTCATTTCAGAAAGATTTTTGCACAAAATCATCTTTTACAGGTTTTGTGGATCATTCCCCAGAAGAGCTCAGGTTTGAATTCTACTGTGCAAGAGTAGAAAACGATCTCCCAAAGTATGTGAGTTTGCCATTTGCTCGAATCCACCAGTTTGTATTTTTGTGCAATCTTTGTGGGTTTGAAAACCTTGATGATGGAGTTCATAATCATAATTAAATGGTAAGTATCTATTGTGTTGTGTGTTTGCGTGTATATATTGGATGTGCTCCATTTTGCACACAGATATGCTGAAGAATGCTTCTAAAGCCTCAATGGGATGGGTTCAGTTTCATGCCCATCGTGAGGTTGTTGGGAGTGCATGTGACTTGCATAATGTATGTGTGAGTGGATGCAAGTGGCATGGTTTTGTTGCTGTGAGAAAGCAGGAAAAAATATATATTGGACTGCCTTTGCAAAAGGTTGTGTTGTCCATGGATTTGGGAGAGTACAGAAAATATGCGAGTGCACAAAATCCTTGGCAGGATTACAAAAATCAGAAATTGGTTTGGCGAAGTGTGCGCTTTGCTTGGACAAGGGAACTTCTACATATTACATATGTGAATGGGTTCAATTCAAGAAAAAAAGAATGGGTTTGATGGAAAGGGGAGGAAAATAGGTGAGAATGGGTAGGGGAGTGTTGGGTTTGCAGTTGCCAGGGGAAGGAAGGGGCGGGGGTTGGCGGTGGTGTCACGTTGGTGTCTGAGAAGCAATAAGGTGGCCCTAATAGATCATCCATCAGTGAATTTTGCAGTGCTTCATTATTAGAGCAATTATCGTTAATCCCTAATAAATCAAAATACTGTTGGCTGAATGGCACTCTCCGTCAAAGCATATGGCATAATGGCATGGTGGCGACTCGTCCAGGAATATAACCCTGGCCAAGAAACGGGTTTGGTAGTACCGACTCTCTGTATAGAGCATGGTACATTATCCCGATGCAACTGGCACGAGTTGTACTTGCTCATCCGAGGTGCTGCCAGTTGTGACATGGAATTTAATTATTTTTATCATTCGCAGGCAGAACGAATGAGGCAAAGAATTTCTGCATGGCATCAGCGCAAGAATTATATCGTTCAGATGAATGGAAGTACCAAGGCTTCCCTGGTACGTCTGCTTTTTGTAACATGGCAAGTGGGAAATGACATTTTTTGGTCAATGTGGTGTGGTTTCTCAATTACTCGGTACCTTTCACTCTATTTGTCCTGACATTTGTAATTTAATCGTTTTTGTTTTTTTTCACTTACTTTACTGTTTCCAGCTTTCTGCCACTGCACCCCCTCCTCACACCCCCACCATCTCTTCCCTCACTCTCTTGATTGCTTACCTCCACAGATTCCCCACATGCAAGACCCACATTCACTATAACAAGACCGAAAGTCTAACAGCGGCGTAGATGGGCTTGTTTGATACTTTAGTTGAAGAGGATAGTATGACCTGGGTGGGGATACCAGTTAGTAAATAATGTGAGTATTAAATATTTTTGAAGTACTCTAAGTCTCTAAGCTGTCTGTTGCCATGGAAATGGAGATTGCATAGAGACACCATATGGTTTATTCTAAATGTTTCGAGTCAACAATGAATCAACACTACACCACTTCAATCCAGTAACTTTGCAGTCACGACAAAGGGATTGCAGTGATATGATTATATTTGCTATATCATTATTATTAACATTGTCATTATGACGAAAATGAAACGATAGTAATAATAAACCTGGGCTAATTTGTCCGAAGCGGCCTGAAGGTGAGGCATGAAGCCTAAGTCCTATACGTACTGTGTCGTTGGAAGACCTGTAACCTATGATTTCAATATCTGATGGTCATTTTAACGATTGCTTTGTGGTTCACACCGAATGAAAAGCATGAAGGTAGAGCATGGCGATTGTGATATATGATAGGTTCGACGATATGATCGGCCTGAACGGCATATAAATCAAAATGGTGGTGTGTAGAGTCAGCCGTCGGACGCCGTGATGACATCAGACGTAATCACATCGCATCACCCCATTATTTGACCAGATTCTCAGTTCTGATTGGTGGAGTCGTGGCCAAAAATATTGGCACCCTTGCACTTTTTTTCAAGTAACTCACAATTTTCTCTAAAAACAAGTTGAAATTGACGTTAAAAAATAAGTTGAAGTATTTGGTCTCCAATTATTTATTTCACTGTTAGTATTACAGAACCTTTGTTTTTGATTCAGAACTTAATATATCCTTTTAAATCAGAAAATAAAATGAAATGGCATTGACAAAATTATTGACACAAGACTTAATATTTGGTGGCACAGCCTTTAGACAAAAGAAGCATTCTGAGTATTGCGCTGCAATACATGTCCCCTACCGGCAGTCTGTCGTCCGGAAAACTGTTGGGGAAATTACCAAAGTTCAAAATGCCATAACTTTGTCAAAAATTATCGAAACGTCGTGAAGTTCGAACTTGATCTGTAACCTATCATGAGGAAACCATGTACCAAGTTTGAAATCATTAGCATTAAGAGTTTAGAAAAAAAGTCCGGAAAACTGTTCTTTGTGTGATTGACTGACAGACGGAGGGACGGAGTGCAAACCTATAGTCCCCTCCTATAGTACACCGGTAGGGGACTAATAACTGAAGTCAAGTGCTTCCTATAGCCATGAATGAGCTTCCTACACCTCTCTACTGGCAGTTTGGCCCACTCTTCTTGTGCAAACTGCTCCAGTTCTCCCAGGTTTGATTCTTTCTCTGATTCTCTTCCTTTTCTCTATTCAAACTGGATGATTTAGTGATTTTTATATTGTAGGCACCTGCAACTCATCATAGATGAGTTCAATTCCAAAGTAAAGGAGGATCACATGCTTGAAATCGATTTATTTCTAATACCCCCCCCCCTCCCCCCCTCCAATATTTCAAAACCCCCTCAGACCCCCCTACAATTGTCCTTTCTTGCATAATGCCTTGACAAGATAAAGGGACAATCCAAAAATACAAGATGATGATAAAGTGTACAAGATTGTATAAAGTTCTTTACTTTATTATTTTCTTTCTGATCTCTCCACAAGATTGTTGAGCTTGCCGGCAAACCTGTTCCACAGCAACGAACATTCCCATCAACAAGTCAAGTTGCACAGTTTGGTATGTGACAGGCATTTGCTCTTATTGTCGGTTAGGTGATTTGGTCTCGTTAGAGGTAAGGCCTTCCAATTAAAATAAAGTCCAACTGTTATTTGCCATGCAAGATTCTGCAGTCAATTGTTATGTGGTGAATACAACAACAACAACAGGCATTTTAAGGCCATTTTCCCTTGATATTGATAAGTGAATCAATATCAAGTGAATGATATTGATTGTGTTGTTGATAGGTGAATGTTGATAAGTAATGTGTTGCTTACATTTTCAACAGTGGATTGAATATTGGATTTTTTTTTTTTGGAAGTAATCCAGGTTAAGGTTTGACTGGAATATGACCAATCAGACAGCGTCAAGTATCTTGGAAGCGCCAAAACTTCCTTTATGGCGGATAAAGAAAGCAGGAATGCAGTAGATGGTACTGGAAATCATTCATATACAATGATAGCCAGCTTTACCACATTCATATCGAAAGGAACAGTGCCTTTTCAAGCCCCCCCCCCCCCCTTAATAGGCTGGAAGAGACAACAACAACACACAACATGCATTTTAAGGCCATTTTCCCTGCTAGAGCGGGGGTTAGCCTTGTGGTCCCCATGACGATCTTCTCCATCTTGCCCTATTTTCTGCATCTCTCCTTGTTAACCCCCTTGCCTGCATTTCTTCTTCCACCATCTTTAGCCAAGTCTTTCTCGGTCTTCCCCGTCCTCTACTTCCTTCTACATTAATTTCCATCACTCTTCTCAACCAGTCACTTTCATCCTTCCTCAACACATGACCATACCATCTCAACCTGTTCCTCTTCACAGCATCAATCACAGGCTCTATTCCCATCATCTATCGCAATTCATCATTTGTCTTCCTCTCTCAACTTGGCTGGCGTTGGCTGGCTTAGCGGCTAGGGTGCCAGCTTAGGATCCTAGGATCCTGGGTTCGAATCCCGGTCGATCACTGAATTAACGCCAGAGGGGGGTTGACTCAGCCTGTCATCCTTCCGAGGTCGGCTAATTGAGTACCAGTTCACTGGTAATTCCCTGTTTGTCGTAAAAGGCGACAAAAAGGGTCGGCGGCAGGAAGGGCATCCGGCCATAAAACATTGCTTCAAAAAGGGGACCGAAAAACAACAACAACCACGGTGCCCGAAAAAGGCCAACCCCCGCTTGCGGGGAAAAATGGCCTCTAAAGGTGTTTTTTTTTTTTTTTCTCAACGATACTCCGCACATCCACCGAACCATTCGCATTTCCACTCTTTCCAGCCTTAGTTGCTGCTCTACGTTCATTACCCATATCTCGCTCCCATAAATCATAACACTTCTCACACATGCAGCATACACCTTTCCCTTCAGCTTCAACGACACTCCCCTTCTCGTCAGCACGCCACTCAGTTCCCGAAACTTCTTCCATGCACATCTCACTCCAGCAACCGTTGCCGAGTCTGATCCACCTTCTCCATTCAGCATGTCTCCGAGGTAGCAAAATGTTTTCACACCTTCCAGCTTCACGCCGTCTCCAAGATCCAACTCAACATTTCCTCCATGTGCAGCTCCCTCTGTGCACACCTTACATTTGAATGTAGCTGCCACACTGGTTAATGACCCTCTCAGACCACTACATTTTTGATGAACCCACTCAGCGCACATTGTACATTGAATGGAGTTCACTCCGCCACCCTTCCTGCACACAGCACAGGGCCACTTCCCAGTTCTTTCCACATCACCACATGCTTTACCACTTGCCATCACCTTCGTCTTTCCGATATTCACCTTCAGACCTTTTGTCTCCACACATTCCTTCCACTTGTTCATCTTTTCCTTCAGTCCATCCATACTTTCTGCAATCAACACCAGATCATCTGCATACAACAACTCCCACGTTAAACCCTCCTTTATGTTCTGAGCCAGCACCTCCATCACAACTACAAATAGTAGTGGACTTAGTACCGACCCCTGATGCACTCCCACCTTCACCTCAAACTCACCACTGTTCCCGTCCTTCGTCCTTACAGCTGTGCGCGCTCTTTTGTACATTGCCATCACTACTCTGATCAACCATTCCTCCACTCCTAACTTCCTCATTGCCCATGTCAATACTTTGCGTGGAACCCTATCGAATGCTTTCTCCAGATCAACAAACCCAAGAAACAACTTCTTCCTCTTCTCCATGTACTTCTCCTGCAACTGCCTCACAATAAAAAGCGCGTCTGCCGTTCCTCTTCCTGGCATAAATCCAAACTGCATTTCGTCGATCTTCACTTTCTTCCTTATCCTCCTCTCCAACACCCTTTCCAATACCTTCATTCCATGCTCCAATAACTTTATCGCTCGGTACGAGCCACACTCCAGAGGGTCACCTTTCCCCTTGTATAGAGGGACGAGGGTACTCAGTTCCCAATCCACTGGAATGCGGCCTTCTTTCACCGCCAGATTACAGATCTCTGTCATTCTCTTCACACCCCCAACTTCCTGCAGCCTTCAACATATCTCCCACAACTCCCATCGGCCCTCCCGCTTTTCTACTCTTCATTGCTTTTATCGCTTCCTCAACTTTCTTCTCAGTTATCTTCTCTGCCGGTCCTAAAACTGGGTTACTCTCTATGTTGCCATCCCATTCATTCTCTGTATTCAACAGCATTTCCATATATCTTTTCCATCTTCCTTTAATTCCATCTGGGTCCACAACGATTTGTCCCACTTCATCCTTCAAGCAACTCACCCCCATCACATCACACCTCTCTTTCGCTATCTGCTTTGCAATCCTGAATACTGCTCTCTGACCCTCTTCCGAATCCAAGCGTTCTCCGAACATTTTCCTACATGCCTCCTGCACCTTTGCTACCTCTTTCTTTGCTGCCTTCTTGGCTGCCTTATAACTTTCATGCTCTGCTGTTTCTGCTCCCGTACCCTTCGCCTTCTGCCACGCCTCGAACTTCTTCCTCTTCTCGTCAATCCTCTTTCCAACTTCGTCATCCCACCACCATGTTTCCGAGTGCCTTGGTGGTCCTTTTGTCCATCCACATACCTCACCAACGGCTCCCAACAGACTAGCTTTCATTGACATCCAACCACTTTCAAGCTCAACCACATCATCCTCTACCCTACTCAGCCTCACTTTTAATGCCTCCCTTACTGTCACCTCTTTCAACCTCCACACTTTCATTCTCGGTTGGTACTTCACCCGCCGAGCTCTCCTCGCACCTTTCACCCTTATGTCGCAGACAACCAAGTGGTGCTGTGAAACAGCCTCCTCCCCCGGGATCACCTTTGTGTCCCGGAGGTGACCCCTATCTCGCCTACGCACCATCAGGTAGTCAACGGTTGTCGTCGACCCACCTGACGTGTATGTAACAAGCTTATTATCCTCTTTCTGGAACTGAGTATTACAAATCAGCTCCATCAGCAAACTCCAAAATCCGTTCACCTTCTCCATTTCTCACACCATATCTGTAACCCCCATGCACTCCCTCAAAACCATTCATACTCCTTCCCACATGTCCATTTAGGTCTCCTCCTACCACAACAACTTCCTCATCTTTCACGTTTTCCATCAGCTTCTCTATCGCACACCAGAACTTGTCCTTCTCTTCATCGCTCCGACCAACCTGCGGAGCATATACCGAGATGACGTTCACCAAGAGCTTTCCAATCATCATTTTCACCATCATCAACCTATCACTCACTCTAGTCACACTCACCACACTGTCTACAAACTCCTCAGAAAACAGGACACCAACACCATTCACGTCCTCCAGGCAACCTTGCCACACAAACTTGTATTTCTGTCCCTGCCTACCCTTCACCATTCTCACACCACTTCCCTTCCATCTCGTCTCTTGCACACAACATATGCCCACTTCCTCTGACCAATACTTCCACCACTTCTCCTGATCTCCCTGTCATTGTCCCTACATTCCATGTCCCAAACCTCAGAAACCGATCTCCACTTTGGGCTGTACCCTGCCCATATGTAGTTGTAATTGTCATGGTTCTCTTTTTGAGGCAATGTTTTTTTTTATGGCCGGATACCCTTCCTGACGCCAACCCTCTTAGTCATCTCTTACGACACGCAGGGATACGGTGTACCTATTCTAAATCCAGGGTCGACACTGGGAAACGTTTAAAACATGGAAATTCTGGGGGGAGGGGAGGGGGGTGCGGGAGGCCATCACGGCTGCGGGGGCCCCGTCAGCACCACGCCACGTTTGCCCGGTCAGCACCAGACCACGTTTGCCCGGTCAGCACCACGGCGGCCCAGTCAGGTACAGTACTATAACTAGAATAGGCTAGAAGAGAGAGATAGCGTTTCTATGTCTGATCTGGGTTAAATTCCGGACCTGATGTTAAACGCAGTATGGTACAGTGTCATTTTGCACACTTTTAATAGATGTTGAATAAGGCCTGCTGGGTAGACAAAATGCTGCTGCAAACAAATCGTTTCCAAAAAGCCCCAATTCAGTCTCTCCAAGGGGGCAGGTCCAAGCATGCTTCGTTTGCCCAGCTGCGTGTCTCCACCCACTTTTATCCTTGGCATCTCAGGAACGTTTTATTTCACCACAGCGACACAAAAACACACGGAGTAAACAAATAATTGTTTGTTTTGATGTTTTGGATAATTACACTGTGCACGTGAAGGGAAAAGCATTTGCTTCACTTTGTCTCTCTACAAACGCCAGTTTGATGGTGAAACTACTTAATTTCAATCGATTATATATTTGAACTCTAGAACACAAATCGCCTTTTGCCGCTCTCAAAACCCTTCAGTTTAGCAGAACTTGGACAAAATGTTACGTCATTTTACGTCGTCGCAACCATGTCACGAAAGCCGCTTGTAGACCACGCCCATGGCCTTTCTTCTCAAGACAACGTGGGGAAAGGTGTTCTGTGAACTCTCTAATTGATTTAGGTACAATTGTGTGTTTTGTGGATGTTTGAATTTACGGCCTAGTGTATATGCGTTCAATTTGCGGGGACAAAGCTATCTTTTACTTCTAGGTTAACTCCCAGCTTTGTGAATCATGAATGCTGGAAAATTATGCTTTTTTTTTTCATAGTCAAGGCTCGTAGAGGAGCTAGAACATAGAGCAGATCAGGGTGCAACAGAACAAAATGAACAGCAGAAGGAGAGGGGAAAATGTAACAGCAGGGTTGAAGGACAAAATAGGTAAGTTGTTTCAGGGCAACTGCGTCACCACAAGATTCACTGTACCATGGACGGGAGGAAGGGTATGACAACTGAAGACGAGATGGGATAAATCTGTGCATGAGAGAGAGCAATTTATTTTGGAAGAATTCCCAGAATGAGTTGATGTCAGAGGCAGTAAAGATGGGAGACCAGTCCAGATGTTTGATGGCTGCTTGAAGACCATGCCAGTTGGCCTGAGTGAAATGCCAGACTCGTCGACGCTGAGGAGGCTCTCTGAGAATGGTCAGAGAGATGTCCACTTTAACAAGCACATGATCAGATGAGCCGATTGGAGCAGAAGAAGAGCAGCAGACATTTGCAGGGAAGTTAGTCATAACCAAGTCTAGAAGAGAAGATACTCCATTGACTGAGTTGGGACTGGGTTGGGAAATTGACAGATTGTGTCAGTCCCACTGAGTCGCAGAAGTCCTTTGCTGAGGAGCCATGGCTGGTGAGAGAGGAACCCACACACAGCCAGCTGGCATGATGACAGTTGAAATCACCACATATGAGGAAGAGAGAGTTGGGATGAGTAGATAGAAGTTGGTCCATATTATCAGACAGTATCATATGCAACACACATATGAACAAGAGGTGGGAGCGAAGGGGAAGCCATAGCCAGAGGTACTCCTGGGGGTGAGGTGAAGAGAGGGCAGTGCAGGGCGAGTGAGGAAGAGAGTTTTTGATAAAGATAGCAACCCCCACCTCCAGGACGAGGCTCAGGTCTATCATACCGGAGGAGGGAGTAACCAGGGAGAGATATTAAGGAATCAGAGACATCATGAAGGAGGAAAGTTTCTGTTGAGCAGATGAAGTCTGGTTTGTCAGAAGCAACCTGTATGGAGAGATCAGTTAAGTTTGAGCGAAGGCCCCGGATGTTTGAGGTCCATACCGTTAATGAAGGGGGAAGGGGGAAGAAGCGGGGAGGACGCTTTGAGGAGGAGGGGTGAGAGGGGGGAAATGGAGAAAAAATGAGGGTGGGGAGATTATAAGGGGAGGGGTTATGGGGGAGTTTGAGGGGAGGGGTTAGGGGGAGTTTAGGAGGGAAGGGGCAAGGGGGACGAATTTGAAAGGGATGGGGGAGATTTGGAGGGGTGAGGGGAGTCTAGGAGGGGAGGGGCAAGGGGGGAGATTTGAAAGGGATGGGTGATGGGGAAGATTTGGAGGTGAAGGGTGAGTTTGGATTTTAGAAAGTGTTGTCCACTTAATGGGAAACGAACATTTATTGCAAAATGAGTTTCTTGTGACCTTCGAGTCAGAGATATGTTTGAGGACGCTGGAGGGGGGGTGTGGGGGGGGGGGTGGAATGCAGGTGAGTTTCGGGAATGTAGAAAGGAGGAGCTGCAGGAGATTGAATTTTTTTTTGGAATGAATAGATTTGGTGAGGAAGTCGAAAGCAGACTTTTAAAGAACAAGAAGAAAAAAGTGTTATAATTTCCAACAATACAACACTTCAGGGGAAAGTTTAAACATTTTAAAATTGAACAGTGAAAACTATCCGGGGAATGGGGTGGAAAAGGGGGTGAAACACGTGGTCGAAGAACGAACAAAAAGAACAAAGAAGGAAATGTTTTTTATTTTTTATTTTTGAGTTAAGATTTTAAACAAGGAAGTATGGGGTGAAAAGACTGGGAAAAAACTGAGAGAACGAGAGTGGATGGAGCACAATCGACCGCTGAGAGAAAACAAAGCCTTAAGGTTGGAAGCTTAATGAACTAGCCCGCAAATTACGCGGCACGAAATACTCGACTATTTTATACAGGTATGAAAGATTTCCACCGAGAATCTTCCTAGGGATACACTATAGGTACACACACGTAAGATAAAAACAGTTTCGACAAAAATACAATTGTGAACAATTACTTAACTTCGAGTGTTCGTGAAGAGCGTGGACAGCTTCGAAAAACCGTGACCTCGCCAGATGTCAACCCTGGAGTTCATTCTGATCAGTAATTCTTGATTTCACTTCTTGTGGAATACAAGCACAATATACTTTATCAAATGCATAATGCTTGCACTGTATTTATCATGTGTGCACATAACAAGTACCCCATTAGCTGCTAGCTGCCTGTAGTCTGAGCCGATGAGTGTTACTGTGGGTAGTTGTATGCTTGGTTTATATCCCATCCATTGTTAATGATTTTAACATCTTTGTTTTAAATGGACATAATACAGGTGATGGACTATTTATTGAAATCTTATTCTTAATTTCAGATATCTCTGATACCCTCAATGGTTTTGGAGCACCAGGTTTTGGTGCACCTGCTGCTCCAGGGTTTGGTGCACCTGCAGCTCCAGGTTTTGGTGCACCTGCAGCTCCAGGTTTTGGTGCACCTGCAGCTCCAGGGTTTGGTGCACCTGCAGTTCCAGGTTTTGGTGCACCTGCACCTCAACCTTTTGGATCTGGCATTCCTGTCCTTGGAAGCTTTCCTCGACCAACAGTTCCTACACCTGCCTTTAGTTCAACAACTGCTGTCAGCTTTAACTTTCAGATGGAGGTCAGACCTCTTCTGCCACAAAGCAGCCCGGCCAGCAAACCACCGGTGTACGCAACAAGTACATCAACAATCGATCCACTTCCAATGGAGGTCTACACAAGTATTGATTTGCTCACAGCAGAGGAGCTAGAGCAGTTTAAAGTTCAGGAGTTTTCAGTGGGGAGGATTCCTATTAAACCCCCACCTATTGAACTCCTGACTGTTGCGCCAAATTGATTATTTGATCTAGAAAAAGACATTGCTTATTAAGTAGTTTGACAGCATTTAAAGAATGTTTATAGATGCCAAGTGGGTGATTTACCCGATGCAAAGTTCTAAACATTTGAAGTACCTGGTGCGACCATGGTTTCCTACCTCATTTGCACTTTTACCTTTATTTTCAGCTGTGGTGGTTACCTTCTCAGTTGGTGTTTAATAAAAATGCATTTTGCAGTGCACGTTAATGTTTGGTGATAAAGCATTTTAACTTTTTATGCCTCCACCAACGAAGGCATCGTTTTCAGGTTGTCCGTCCGGCTGTCCATTACCACAATAACTTGAGAACGGCTGAAGGGATCTCAGTCAAACTTGGTGCAGGTATGTATGAGGTAAAGATGAACTGATTTGATTTTGGGTCACGAGGTCAGAGGTCATGTTTGGTAAAAAAAAATTGTTACCGTGATAACTTGTGAACCAGTGATGGGATTCTGACCAAATTTGGTATAAGTATATATTATGATGCAAAGCTGAACTGATATTTTGGCATCTAAGGTGAGGAGTGAGGTGATTTTGTTGGTCAGAGGTCATGTCAGGTAAAAATGTGATACTTGAGAACAGCTGAGTGGATTTAAATCAAACTTGGTACAAGTATTATAATGATGTAACAAGCGTTACGCCTAGGTCCCCCGTCGGTGAAGTGATGCGAGTTGACAAAGTAGAAGACGCAAGGCGGCCATCTTGGATTTTGACGTGGCGACCCAATTTTCAATAGCGTTCTTCTTTATGCCTAGATACACCCACACACCAGATTAGAAGTTGGTACTTAGCTTATTTTTCAAGATATTCCGCTCAAGGTTCAGACATACATGGTGGTGGCCATCTTGGATTTTGACGTGGGTTGCACCTACACACCAAATTATAATTCGGTCCTTCGCTTACGCACGCACGCACGGACGGACGTTGCACACACGGACGTAGGGGAAAACCATAATCCCCCTTTCGCTCCACGGTGCGACGGGGGACAATAATGTTGGTGGAGGCATATCGATCGAAGTGTCGTTATAGTTTTATTTATTTATCCATTTTGTGCAATCTGTTAATTTGACTTGGTTGTTCTTTTAAACTTATGGAATGCTGCTATGGGATAGGAGCCTGCCTCTGGCCTGTTGTCATTGTTATGCAGGTATGGTCTGTGGAAAGGAAATGAGCCTTTGCCCACTCCATTTTCAAGGTATTGTTACGGATCTCCAACGTCGGCTCTCCCATTACCAAGGGGGGGTTAATCTCCTTGTCTCTTATCTGGCCGACGCAACCCTGGGGGTTATGACGTCACTTCCGGACGACGTTAACTAGGGTTGTAAGCCGTCTTCTTATTACCTACTTATTAACGCCGCCCAGTAAGCGAGGAAATAACTCCCGCTCCAACCATAGATATGATGGGATATGCCGAGCGGATAGCGATCCGAGTTGTTAACAGGTGACTAGACCCGATTATAGCGGTTCCGAATCGTGCCACGCTTACCCAATGAGAGAAAAGACTGATGCGATCGGATAAAAGGAAACCCGGAAAATAGGAAGAACAAAGCAATTTATTACAAATGTACAGAAGGAAGAGGAAACGAAAGAAATGTACAAGGAAGAGGAAGAAGCAGATACACAGGGCAATCTTAATTACAGGCTTAACTTATTCCCTGGACAAACAGGCCCGTCTCACACACACAGACACTCACCCGGGGATTGTAGAGGAACAGGTTGATGGTCACCAGCGCGTCCAGGCTCCAGTCCGGCTCCGGTCCAGGCGATGGAAAACCTGGCAGGCAGCTCTTCACAGTGTAACGCGAACGGACAGTTATAATGACGGGGGGGGGGGGGGGGGGGGGGAAGGCTGGTACTAGCATACGTAATAGGCGCACGACCCGCATCAAGCGCATATACTCTCGCGTTCTTCGTAATCACGACAGTCCTTGGCCGTCTTTCTTTAATCAGCGCCAGCGAGTAAGTCCTCTCAAATGTGCGCTCCCAATAAGTCCTTTACCAAGCGCCTTCCAACAAGTCCTCTTTTAATCAATCTTTCACTCGAGTGCTTAGCGAGAGTCCTCTCAAAAGCCAACCTTCCAACGAGTCATGTGAGAGTCCTGTAAAAGGGCTTTGTGTGCTCGCTTTTATAATCCAGCCAGAGATCGCTCCGCCAGCCCAAAAGCCACGCCTGTCCGGCGGTCACTTCAGCCCTGGTTGGCTGGTTAGGTCTTACCAGCCCCGCCCTGACGGCTGGGTGGCGTGGCCACGCCTTCTTCCTGGTGCTCCGCCCCCTTTTTCTGGGCCTCACCTCGTGGCTTATGGGTGGCGTTGAGTGAGCTTACAGGCAGCTAAGGCTGCTGCTGCTGGCCAAGGAGCGCACCAAGTTGGAAAGGGCCATGCGGTACAGACTGTAGAGCGTGCTTAATGGCGTCGCTTGGAGAGGGAGGCTGGCAAAATGGACGAATGGGGCCTACTCCTTATTTGATTGACACAACGCAGATTCAACTATTGGAAACATGGCCTTATCTATACACATACTAAGGAATAACTGAAGTCCTATGGTGACCTATGTGTTGCTTGTGGCCTATCTATGGGGTGCTACCTTTAACCTTTAATGATGTCATATTTACACAAGTGTGGGTTCTCAAAACCGCAACAGTATATTTGAGACATTTCCACCATTATTAAATGTTCAGGGTAAATATCAGTTGTGAGGCTCTCACAGTGTTCATAGTTGATAGGCCATCTAGATATTTTGATGTGTGAAAAATCGAGGAAGAATGATGGGGGGGGGAGGGGGAAACCATCTCTACTCCATTCCCGGGTTGAGTATGGATGTAGTGATGAACTATCTCTCGTCATCCTTCCTATCAGGTATGGTCTTGAAGCCCGAGAGGGAAAAATGGGAAAGTTGGTTCTGCAAGTGAGTGTAAAGGAACAAATGAGATGAACAGTGAGCCTGGATTTTGGAAGCTTAAGAGTTACTGGCAGACGATGTGCATCCTGCAAAAACCTGCAGGGACAGCCAAGAGAGGGCAGAGGGTGCAAAACCAAAAAGGTGGTGGAACAGAGGTCACCAACCTGTCTGTAAGGCAAAAGTAACAGACCTCGACACAGCTCCGTTGTGGGAGATTCAAATTGATGATTAGGAGGGCCTTGCTTTCCACAACAATCAGGGCAAGGTGAGTCAGGAATGCCAGCCTGGAGAGGACCAGTTTCAGGAATCCAATTTGGGAAAGAAGGCCTTTAGACCTCAAACATTGATTTCCACTCTGGAGTTAAGGTATACTTTCACTATCTAATTGTACCAATTTGAAAAGGTAAAATGCTAAGCTCTGATGTAATATTTTGGTGCAGTTACTTCCATTTCATTTATTTGGTGAGAGCAAGATTCTATAAAATTGGATCGCACTAGTTATAAAAACTAATTAAATTGGTCGCTAGAATGGACGTCAAGATTAAGATCCCATCAGTATTTTAACGATACTGAGTAAGTACCCTGAATCTCAAGTAAGAGGACTGAACTGATGGAGGAAGAGCTTTATGGTATCCATGGAAATCTCCACACATGGACTACCTCTCCTGACTTCCTTCAGAAAGTATTCACACCCTTGACATTTTTCACGTTACAGCCTGAATTAAAAATGGATTAAATTGAGATAGTTTGTGTGACGGATTGACACATAATACCCCATAATGTCAAACTGGATTTTATTTTATTTTTACAAATTTTTATTGTCATGCTGTCGCTGCTCGCAGATATTTTAAAAAGTAGGAAGTTGTTTAATTTACGTCTATAGCAGCAACAGCATTGGTCTGAAGGCTCATGGTTAACCAAAAATCCATAATGGGTTTATGATTAATCATCATATCCAGCAATAAAGAACCATCCTATGCTCTTTCTAAGCTTATTTCAAATGTAATGAAACACCTAGTGGGGAAACTCAATGATTCCACAACAGCACCGAGTTTGTAGAACTCGTAAAGCGAAACAATGGTCATAATTTGACCGAATCTCCTGGTTTAATGGATAATGCACCACAACTTTTCATCACATTTTCTGGGGATAAAGTGTGGCTTATGCACGAGTGATTTATGGAACTTGCTAGCTACATCTTGATTAGTAGACCAAGCAGCCTTTCTGCAAATTAAATCTTGATAATACATAGGGCTGGCAGGAAGGCCTAGATGGATGCACAACTCTAGGCTGTCGAACCTGGGGTTGAATCCCGACCCAGCTATAAACTGTCATCCCGGTGTTTCACGGGCAGGGTGATACATCAACTTGTGCCATCCCCCAGATGGACGTTAAACTGGGCGTCTCGTTTACCGGAATTAGTTGGTGGACGTTGAATCCCATGGTGTCCTTCAGGAAGAGTAGGCCTGCTATCTCCAACACCCCAAACAAATGCCAAACCCCTTTCCTGACTTCCTGAGTCGGAGTTGTGACCAGACCAGGATTGCAGCTCAGTAACTGCTGCTGCAGCATCGACGCTTTACATAGGACATGGTACATGATGAATACTCACTCGACAATGACAGCTTTAGTTGTACACTTTTATCATGAGGTTAGTGGCAAATAATTTAATGACATGATTGGGTAATGTCATAAACCGTTTAACAAATGGAACTTTTAACCATTTCAGTTGATAAGCTTCATCAAATCAAAGTAAAGTGTTCCAATGAATCTTACCGCAGACAGGAGTTCAAGGCACCGCCAGCTACTCACATCGATATAATTCCCAATGTCGACACTTCCTATCTCAGATTGCTTGGAGTTTTGTGGAGGGGAAGGAGGGTATATTTTTAAAAATTCATACTGGTTAAACAAATTCAGCAGAAATTTTGTGAAGCAGGCCACAGTATAAATGTTTAACTACATACACAGTTATGCATAAGCCTAGTATTGACTTAACAGTTGAGGTGGCTGGTGAAGATCTTCAGGTCTTGAGTTCAAACCCCCTGTCGTGCATCAAGTTTAATCGATTAATCTGTCAATTATGACTGTCCTTCACCATCAACATTTGTTGCATCTGTTCAACCGGCTTAGCTTCTGTTTCTTTGATTTAAACAGATCGTCCACAATTCATCTGCATCACATCTTCATGTTGGAAGCATGATCCACAGTTCTCATTGGCTGCATTGGGCGAGTCAAAATATACAGAACCAGCAGAAGTACCCGGCGTTGCCGGGCGGAGGAGGGGGGGAAGGGCGGGGGGAGAGGAGTGGGAGGGGGGGCAGAGGAGTGGGAGGGGGGGAGGCAGGAGAGGAAGGGGAGTGGCTCACGTTTCTGAGTGAATGTGGCTCACGTTTGGGTCAAGTGTGATGCCGATCAGGAAGAAGCCGTACTACCAAATTCATACACTTCCAGAATTGTTCGCTTTATTTGTATTCAAATGTCTGGTGATTGTTTTGTATTTATTTATGCGAATGTGTACTTGTATAAAGCTGTCATTAATTTTAAAAGGCTACGGCACTATCGAGCGATTTTCTTTTTTAATTTTTTTTTTTTTAAACTCCAAAAAAACGAACTTTTTTTTTTTTGGCCCAGAACACTCCCAGGCACTCACTGATGAACCTCTGAAAGTTTGATGAAGATCCATTCAGCCATCTCTGAATAAAACGCGGACACTGACAACTCGCGTTTATATTGTTACGGTTTTGTGAATAAAGGATAACCCCCCTCGTAGGTAGACGCACCACAACATGTCGCCTCGCGGTAGTTCAGTTATTTCTTAGTAAATGTAAGCGTAGTCCTTTCCTGTGTTAGTTTTGCGTTGAGCAGGCCAGTGAGTAGGCCTCAATTGGGCTAGCATGCCATGTGCTCGGCCTGGAACAAGTCTGGCAAGGCCGAAGGGAGGAGCTGCAGGGGGAGTGGTCGGTATGCAACGAACTGCCAATCTAAGCTCGAGGAGAGCGGCTCACCACGGCAACGGGGGAAGGGGCATGCAACATTTAGGTAAGGCCGGGGCGGGGCCATAAAACCCTGCCCTGGCCCCCCCGCCTCAGTTGAGTCGAGATTCGAGAATCAGTTGGAGCCCCTGTGAGTCAGAACGCCAGAGCAAGCCGGATTGTCAGACCTCCGAGTCAGAGCTTTTCTCTCGCCACAAGTAAAGTGCCTTACTTGTTATAGGCCTCTGTACACAAACTCTCCCCGTGCCCTGTGCCCTGCGGTTGTGTTAATCGCGCTGTGTGGAGACGACCCATTCCGGGCCACAGACACGCGATCTCCTCCTGCCCATGTTTCCAAGCATACGTGCTGTGAACACCAGAGGGCCACGCCGGGCGAGCTGTCCCGGAACGACCGACGGCAAGGCGCGTTTGGCGCGCGAACTCCCTTACTTCTTTTTCCCCGCGTGAGTGAGTGGGCCCTTTGTCTGGGGATAAGTTAAAACTGTTAAGCATCTGCTCTGTGTCCCCTTTCCTTTATCCTGATTATTGTACATTATAAATAAACCGTGTTCTTCCTCTTATTTGACCGTTTCCGTCATTTCACAATTGGCTTAGCATCGCACGAACAGAACCGCTCGAATCGGGTTCAATAAAAGGTAACGGCACGAGTCGCGTGATACACACACCGCCCGGGCGTACTCGATTAGCATGGCTTGTGCGAGGTCCGGTCCCCGTTCCCATGGCAGTGTGGGTACCAAAGGTACGTGCGGCGTCGACCCGATACCCTTTTCCACATTCGCTGTGGGGGGTGACCCTTGTAGGGTCGACGGATTTCGGGAGATCCGCAACAATATATACAGGGTGAATCAAAAGTAGCGCCCACGCCCGATTTCTGTTTTTTCAGCTGTCAGATTATTTCTGGGATGTCATGTTGTTAATCATTGTCCTGCAGATTATTAATTTTCTTAATTTATTTATTTTTGTTTTGCAGGTTATTGCTGAGAGTTTGGAAAGTTACTGAATTTGCACCAAATTGAACCATGAATTACCTTTCAATGAATCAACGCATTGCAGCCGTGAAACATTACTACAAATGTAATGAACAACCAACGATGGCGGCATGCCGTTTGGCACAGGAATTCAATATTAACCCACCCCAAGGAAGAAACATACGATTGATTGTCGAGAAATTTGAAGCAACAGGGTCGGTAGCCACTGCAAAGAAGTCCGGTCGTCCGAGGGAGGGCACTTTGAAAATTGCAAGTAAAACAGCTTGGTGCACTTCCGTAATAATTTTCCCCCAAATAAATGGTTAGATAAACATGTCATTTATTTATTTCTACCTTCTTGTACACTGTAATACAAATGGCAAACAATCAACTGACTATATATATATATATATATATATATATATATAAACAGAAATTGGGCGCTACTTTTGACTCACCCTGTATATATGTAATGGCACAATACTCGCTATCAAAAGTGGGACACGAGGGTTGCAAAATAAATACTTCCATTTAGTGTTCTTGTAATTTTTACTTAACAGATGGATGTGTCCTCAATCAGAAAAAAAGCCCAAGAAGATAATGCAATGTTCATACTGTTCATGAAATGGCCTCAATCATGAAAAAGCTGCTTTTTTTTACGTAAGTTACATGGTGTCCACTTTCCCTCTATATC
>NC_136270.1:96227369-96259869 GCF_964187855.1 Myxine glutinosa
ACTTTCCCTCTATCTCCCTGAAACAACACATTTGCAGGGGTTGTTAATGATTGTTAATAATGTTAAGAGTGCCTCATGATAATATACCTATGAATGCCGAGAAAATATAAAACTGCTTAATTTTATCACAAATACATCAAGTGGACACCGTAACTTACGTAGTATGGTGTATCAAAGGTCTCTGCTAAACTACATTGCTGCACTTTCAAAGCACCCTTTATTTACAAATATGTCAACCACACACACACACACACACACACACACACACACACACACACACACACACACACACACACACACACACACAAATGTAACTGAGCTCATTAACATCAATTTTATTTGGCAAACCATAGACATATTAACACTTGCGTCTACGTAAGTTACAATAATGACGGTGGACACCAAAAGTCACAAGTTCAAGCAAACAACAGTTTATTGAACATGTCAACTTATTTACATGAAAGTTTCAAACACGAGATGTGCTGTACTGTACATCGTCCTTTTTTTTGGGGGGGGGGGGGGGGGAGGGAATTGAAGAAAACGGTGAAAAAGAACAGTTTCGTTTCTTGTTTACCTGGACAATTGTCATTTTGAGAGCATGTATTGCCTCGCCTGCAAACTGCAAGAATTTCCTGCATCTTGGACTTTCAATAATGCCATGCTGTTTCAGTCTCTGTTTTCTTCTTGGAGTGGTCTTGATTATAAGTTGTGAGAGGACTGCCGCGTACTGATCTCCACTTTTTGGCATCCCTTTCTTAGCACGGTACACTGCTTTGCGTAGGGCCTCTTTGGAGCAAGAAGGCTGTGTTTGATCCGGTGTTTTATTTGTAGTGGCACTGTTGGATTTCTGCAATCGTTCCTTCTTCTCCTGATAGAGCTGCCTACGTCTTTCATTTGATCTTCTTCTTGCTTGTGCCGTTTGTTTTCCCCTCTGCTTGGTTTTCTGCTGTCTCCAGATTTCTCGCTGGCGTTCTTTCCCAAAACGCGTTTTGGGTGTGTACTTGTTTGTGGTTGCATGACTTCCATCCAACTCCAGCTTCTTTTTAGCATGATACCGCTGGACTCGCAACCGTGTTTTCTCCCTGTATTGTGCTTGCTTTTCTTCACTCAGACTAATTAGGTGCAACTTTACCCGCAAACTTTCCGTTTGTTTGAAGTCTGCATAGCGTTGTGGATTAACTTTCATATTTCTTCTCCAATCTCTTTGACGCTCTGCTTTACTCTTTTTCGCTTTCACTGATTTCACGTCTGGTGCTGTTGGCTGCGATTCTTTTGGTTGCTTTAGTCTCAGTTTCAGGTGGTAACGCGTTTCCTCCATCTGTAAAAACCAAAATTATAAGTAATCATCATTCAAACGCATCATCATTCATTCAAATCATCAAATGCGTTTCATATTTCAGCGTTCGTTCGGAACTGGTGGCTGCTTCAGGCATCTATCTGATTGGATGATGAGTGATAGGCATTCCACCACCCCATGAGGCTTGAAAACCCGTCTTTTGCTTTCGCGGTGTAAAAGCCTAAGGGGGTTCTACGTACGTTACAAAGTGGACACGGATATTATCTTCGGCGAAAGTTTTAAATTTTCATCCCCAAGGTCAGGGTTTCAGAACTTGTGTGAATACTAAGGAAAAGTATTCAATGCAAGAAGTGTTCATCACGTAGTCAGTATTCAACAGATAGTTAGGAATTGTTATAATTGATTAACCAAACTGTGAAAGTTCAGTGGACACGGAGGTAACGTACGTTCCCGGTAACAGTCTGATCGATTTATTGATTAGGTAACCACCTTTCCGGAAGTGATTGTTTGTGGATATATTTCTTTCATCCACAACCAAACTAGGGTCAAAATGTAAACAAAGACAATATCCTGTACATATGTTATTTTTCATTTTCAACAATACTCGTCACGTGATGTCCCATTTTTGGATGCCATTTTGGGCTAATGTTCGCAATAAAAATAGTGAATAAAACACACAATACACACATCAAAGTTTTTTTATTTATTTCTTTTATATCTTTATACATATACACATATCACATAACAAGGATACTTTCATGGTATGACTACTTTGCAAGCCAGAAGAATTAATAAACTGCAGACACAAAAGTTAGCGAATATTGTGCCATTACATATATATTGTCACGCAACTCCGATTAACACCAGAGTTGCGGAGGCCGATGACGAAGGCTTTAACTCCCGAGGCGGAAGCTCAAAAGGGGATTCCAAAATCTAAGCGCGCGGAATGGAGAGAAACGGCAAGAGCCCCGTAGCCTTATCTATTAAAACCAAACAGGAAACTGCATTCAGGTACATACAGAAAATAATACAACGATTTATTAAATGAAAAGCAAGGACAGGAAAATACGTGCCGGTAATGAACTATTCTAAATCGGGATCCCGCACTCCAGACCTCAAATACAAAACGGGGGATTATGAATTACGAAAGAAACACGTCTTTTGGTGCAAAATGTACGTGGAGCTCGGGCTTATCTGTCTCTGTCGTCTTCTTCTTGTAACACGGCCCTGCTCGGCCGCCACCAGGCCTTCTCTGACCGCCTCCGAGCACCACAGCAACGCAAAGGCCCGAGCCAACGCCCACTCCGTTCGCACACGAGGCCCCAAAGCAGGACAGCAAGCTCCCCTCACACTCTGAACTCGTCTTCAGGATCTCCGATCTGAACTGCCTGAACTTGGTTATGGCGCTCGTCACCCAACTTCCAACTGCTCCGTTCCGAACTGCCTGTGCACACGCACTGCTGACTCAATGGCGCTCGGCAACTGCTCGTACGAACTGCACTCGTATCAACTCTCACTCCGGACTCAACTCAGCTCAACTGAAGTGAACTCTACTCAGGTCGGGGCTCTGCTCTCATCTCAACTCTCGTCTCATCTCCACTGCAGAACTCTTTAAAATGGCGTCCGACCCTCGGTAATATCTCCGGCCGATGACATCACATTGGCGCACTGCTCAGCCAATCAGAGCCTCCCACGACTCGCCGGGCTCGTCCAGGTCATGCCCACTGCGCCACTGCCACTCCCGTCCCCGACCCCGTGGTCCTTGTGTTATAGCACATGCTATGCGAGGCGGATCGGCCTCTCGGAGGTGTAAATTGTGGCAGTGTTCCAGCCTGATTTCTTCCCAAGTCATGTCAGGGGGGAAAGGCGTCATTTAGTGTTGTACTAAAGGTCCTAACTAATGTTTATGTGGTCTGCAGTGCCATAATGGACAAAGGTTTGACTACTAGTTGAGACATACAAGGGCTTTACTGATTAACCCCAAGACTAACTAACACACGAATCTCCTGGTAGATTCACAATCATACATCTTAACCGACAAAATGCCTAAACATGGACTTATTACAGGAAGTGTTCCTTATCGCGACATCTCGAAGCATGTCTAGCCCCAGACATAACAATATATATATACTAGCTGAAAGCACCCGGTGTTGCCCGGGTTATTTTTGAATGAATTTACGACTATAATTCAGATTTTACTCACGGCCGTAGAAGATTGACTACTATAATTCAGCTCAGCTTTTAATTGCGAAATGGGCCCAGCCCAGCCGATGCGGCCTCGACCGATCTCGCCACCTAGCCAATAATCTTCCCGGGGCCCGTCCCGACATTTTTGGTTCTTTTTGAATGAATTTACTACTATAATTCAGCTTTTACTCATGGCCGGAGAAAATTGACTACTATAATTCAGCTCGGCTTTTAATTGCAAGATGGGCCCGGCCCGGCCGAAGCGGCCTCGCCACCTCGCCTATAACCTTCCCAGGGCCCGCCCCGACATTTTTTGTATTAGAGGTTTCCTCCTATCTTTCACCGTTCAGGAGATTAGCTTGCGCAAACAAACAAACAAAAACTTTCTTTTATAATATAGAGAGAAGAGAAGAGATAAATCGGGATTTAAATTTAATTCAAAAATTGATCCAGACGTCTATTCTCTATATAGATCCAGACGTCGATTGTCTTTCAAACATTCAAACCGACAGAGGTATTTATTTATCACAGCATCTGTAGAATTTTCACCCCTTTACTCAACTCCGTTTCGCTGTTATTTGATGCAGCAAAAAGTCAACAGCTTTTAGATATTTAGATATGTGGGTGCAAGAAGTCGAGGCCAACTCCCAAAATGGGATTTATAATTAGCTGGCACATCATTCTAAAATATGTGACACTCGACGATAAATGAATACGCAAACAGGTTCAACTTCATTTCACTCATTTATTCCACGTCCAACATGGTGCCTGCCATTGGTTGCACATAGGATGAGTTAAAATACACAGAATGAGGGAGGATGGGAGGAGGATTAGCCGTTAGGGTTCAGGCCGACAACACAACATCCATTCAATTAATTAATTTAATTTTTATTTTATTAATATCAACATCTTGGAACTGGAACTTATCTGGAACACCCATGGCCCCGAGCATTCTGGATGAAAAATTATACTGTACAATCGATAACTGTTCGGCCACTCTCCTTCAAATTTTGCACAAGTGCTAAGATCACAGGGCAACTTCTTGAAATTTGCACCTGTACAGGTGGCACCGAGTAGTTCAACTGCTGACCCCTGCAAGAGGTAATGAAGGTGGTATAATGACAGCACCAATTCTGAAAAAAAATATCCTCAAAGTTCGGTGCATTTCCATATCTGTGTAGTTTTGTTGGTACTTTTTTATACAGTAATACCTTACCATACGTTGTTTCTCAACACACTTGTTTATTTTACGCTCCTTATAAATGATGACGGATTGATTTATAACCCCCGCTCTTGCAGGGCCCCCCTGAAACCCCCGCTCTTGCAGGGAAAATGGCCTTAAAATGCATGTTGTTGTTGTTGTGTATAAATCATGACGGAACCTCCCTAATCTGCTCACTGGCTTCAGACATATGCCAATGTGTTTCACAACAACCGGTCCAGACATGCTCCAGTCTATGACACTTCCTTCAGAGCATTAATTATATTTCATTTTTAAAATGTGAAAAAAAAAAAATCCGTTTTATATTAAATTAATGTAATGTGAGTGAATCAATATTTCACAAAATCCAACTCACTACCCAGCACTACAATTGGCCTAAATTTACATTCCACTCCATTAGCACCACTCCTGGTATTTAACTTGATGTGAGAGCACAGCAGATATTTGCACATACAGTACAGGACAGTACAATATGTACTGCATAAACTCTAATGCTTCTGGCCACCCTTCAAATTTGGATGAGATCCACTGCAACAGAGTTGTTTTCATGCCTCCAAACACAACCTTGTTGATCCAACCCATGTTGATCCATCATTGCCATTTTCAAAAATCACCTGAGACGCACTTTTTCCCAGACAGTAAAAGAAACGGAAGGTGAAATTTCTGAAATGTCTCCCACCCTTAGAGTTCTGGAAGAGGCATAACATATTTAATGTCATCAAGAATATCGACGAGTCTTATAAGTTGCATCTGTAAACCTCAACGATGTGTGGAGGAAACTCTGACCAGATTGTGTTCCTCGTTTCCAAGGGAGGATTCAAGGAGGCGATTTAATATGTTATTGAAACGTTGTTGAAATGAGCAGACAGCTGGGATTCGTGGACCTTGAGAAGGAGGATGATGACGGATTGCTCAAATCAAAAGGATAGGAGGTCTCCAATGAAAATAATGCACCCATGAAGGCAAATAGCTGTTGAAGATGCATCTGGGGACATCAAAGAATTGCCCCATAAAGCTCTGTTGACGAAAAGGTTTTCGGAGATCTTCCAACGCATCAATGCAAGAAGATGACCGAAATGTGGAAAGGAGCCTCCAAGTTGCAAGTGTCTTATCAGGGAATGCAGTGCTTCAAGGAACTTTATGAAGACAAACAAAAGGATGCGAGGCAATTCTTCCTTGATCAATTCTTCAAGAAGACTTCTCAGCCGAAGCCCGAGAACTGTACTGTACATGTATATACTGACATCAATACAACTGTAATACCTATTTATCCATTCATAAGCACAACTTTATCTTTAGAATTCTTATTTTGGGAAAAATTCTTGATATTTGTGGCATCCTTCAGGAACGTATCTCCTATTTTTACTGCTGTTCTTATGGGAAAACATGTTTCGCAACAAGCTGATTTGCGATACCCGGTTTTTCAGCGACATCCTGAGCGCATGGGCGAGGTATTACTGTACTTATTTCGTACTCAATTTTCACCTGTGGACATGGAAAGGTGCAAGCCATTCGCCGACACCATATTTCACTCCTGGATTGAGTGGCTACAAGTTCAGTTGAAATGAATAGCATTCAATTTTAAAACAATGTATTGTCAAATGCAAACAGTTGAACAAGTGTTAGAATATTCAATCAAGCTCGAGTCACATGTTCTAGCTTGCACGCATCAAAACTAGCAACTGAACACTTTATGCTGACAAAAAGAGGAAGCAACAAAAAGAGCACAAATCATTAGCTGGCTTGCCTTTTCTTTTTACAAACATATTTTAATGTGAAATGAAGCTGCATACTTTAAATAGCAGAAATGGCTATAATCGTTTTTTTGGGGGGGTTTTTTTTGTTTGTTTTTTAACACAACCAAACCATATTTCATAATATCCCAAAAACTCAACTAAATGCAAATCATACTACATAATTAAAAGCAAATACTTTATACAAGTTACAAAAGATTAGCAGAATGAGCTCAAACTTTGCTAACAAGCACGTTGTTACTGTTTTGGCAAGCCATCGAACAATTTTTTAAAATATTTCTAATATATAATAACAGTTGCCAAAAAAAAGAAGCAACCAATGTACAAACCAAAACCAAAATTCGAAATCAAACAGCGATCTTTGGGATTTGACAATTTACCGCAACCCTCCGGATCTAGGCAGAGCTCAGGTCTTGAGTTGAGGCATTTGTGGTTTCACATCGGAGAAGTAAACGTGGCTCAACGCAGATTTTGCCGACGTCCTCCGCTCTGGGTCATATTGCAACATTTGCTGGAGGGCAAATGTGGAGGATTGTAAATGACTTGCAAAGGCTAGCAGTAGAATGTCTAAGTTGAAGGAATACGGTACAACTTGGTTATTCTTCAATATAGTCATGGCAAGAGTATCATTTGCTTGGTGTTGGCTTAGCGGTTAGGGTGCCGGCTTGGGATCCTGGGTTCGAATCCCGATCGATCGCTGAATTAACACCAGGGGGGTTGACTCAGCCTGTCATCCTTCCGAGGTCGGCAAATTGAGTACCAGCTTGCTGGGATGAATGATCCCGTGTGTACACCGGGTTAGAATAGGTACACCGTATCCCTGCGCATTGTAAGAGCGTGACCAAGGGTTTGGTCAGGAAGGGCATCCGGCCATAAAAACATTGCCTCAAACAGGGAACCATGATTGTCATGGGGCCCGCAAGGCTAACCCCCGCTCTAGTGGGGGAAATGGCCTTAAAACGATCATTCATTCATTCATTCATTCATATTCAAGAGTATCATTTGCATATACACTCGAACAAACACAATTCCCCAAAATAAAAGCTTTCCCTTTGGATGATGCCCGATCACATATCAGTGACAAAGCAGCAGCCGGTAATGACTAATGGGCAGGAAGCTAATCCCAATAATCTGCATCAGAATATCACTTTCCATTACAATGATAATAATTTTACAGCTTTGCAAATAACTATTTCAAGGATCATTGTTCATACCTGAAGCAGATCACATCCATCAGCTTCAAGAGTAGGTACAAACTTGGCAACGTCCTGTGCCCCCCAACGTGGAAATGACTGTTTGTAATCGGGTAACTGACACACACCAGGCCAGATTCTCTCGTCAGGAGTGCCCAGTGTACGGAAGATGCGGAATAGTTGGTCTATCTCCGAGTCCCCAGGAAACAATGCACGGCGGTTAAGCTGAAAAGCAAAGGACACAGACACACAGGAGGGTTCCAAAAGGGAAATATTTATGTTTATCAGCACAACAGGATGAGGTTTTATTTTTTGTTTGTTTTTTTAAACAGACGTTTGCATTTGGGGTCATATATTAGAATTTACATGTAAAAAATGGGATATTTGAACGAACCATCTCCATCTCACCTTTCCGTTACACTTGTTGTCTTCACTCGCCCTTTATTTTACCTTCATTTTATCACTCCCCACCTTCATTTTATCTTTTTCTGTTATTTCCTCTTTCATTCTCTGCACATGTAATAGTAAAATGCACTCACTTTCAAGCAGAAAAACATCTAAAAATCAGCAACGTTAGATTAAACTATAACAACACACTTCAACATCACAGCCGATATGCCTCCACCCACATTATTACATCATTAGAATACTTGTACCAAGTTCGATTTAAATCCATTCAGCTGTTCTCAAATTCACATTTTTGCCTGACCTGACCTTTGACCGCTTGACCCCAAAATGTAATCAGTTTTTTTTTTTTTTCAGTTCAGTTCATGTGTACATCATTTTACATACCTGTACCAAGTTTGAATTTAAATCCCTTCAGCTGTTCACAAGTTATGACATTTTTACCTGACATGAGCTCTGACCTCTTGATGCCATAATCCCATCAGTTCATCTTTGCATCATATATACTTGTACCAAATTTGCTCAAAATCCCATCATTGGTTCATGAGTTGGCACGGCAACATAATTTTTACTTAACATGACCTCTGACCTTTGATCTCATAGTCCAATCAGTTCATCTTTACCTCATTATACAGTCTTGGCATATAATATAGAATATTTTTTTTGTGGGGGTGAACTTACTTTTCAAGATGTCTTAGAACCAAAAGTTCATTGGAATTATGTTGAAATTATTCTAGATTTTGTTAATGTGACCTTTAAAAGAAACAAAAACCACATTTGACATTTAGAAACAAATAAATTGATCCTTGAAAGTGATGTAAACTGATATCGAACTCAATTCACGGACAGTACTGTGTTAAACTTCTGTACGTTTTCCAGAAGTATCTCTTTATTTTGCACATTAGCCAAAAAAAATTTAAACAAAAACAAAAGTTAAATTACGACTGGGATTACGTACAGTAAAATAACAGTTCAGTACTTCGTGTAACCCCACGAGCATTCAGGAGAGCACGTACACGTTGAGGCATGCTGTTCACGACATTTGTCAAGGTTTGGACAGGAATCGCTTGCCATGCAGTGACAATAGTCTGCTGCTGGTCCAAATGGTCGATTTGACGCGTTCATTCTGCCCACAAGTTCTCTATCGGATTCATATCCGGGGACATGGCAGGCCACTCCATATGCTCTACACCACGGTCAGCAAGAAAGTGTTGGATCCTGCAAGCACGATGAGGCCGTGCATTGTCATCTTGGAAGACAAAGTTTCCTCGAAAGGCTGCACGAGAAAATGGAAGCAATGTTTCTTCCAGAATGGCCCTGTACTTGAACTGGTTCAGGTTTCCATTCAGAACAACCAGGTCAGTTTTGCCCCATGCATGAAAAGCAGCCCAAACGGTCACCCCACCACCTCCAGCTTGGACTCTTGGCACTATACAATCTTTGTTGTAGGCTTCATGCACTTGTCTGCACACTCTGACGCGGCCATCTTGACGATAGACCAGAAATCTAGACTCGTCACTGAAGATCACATGATTCCAGTGTCCTGGCTGCCACTGACGGTGCTCTCTGGCCCACTGCAATCGGCGCTGGCGGTGTTGTCTGGTCAGGCGTAGCTTTCTCAGGGGATGCCTGGCACGATAGCCTGCTTGAACCAGTCGTTGGTTGACTAGCCTTATGGATACAGGCACATTTGTCAGTTGCTGCCACTCAGCCCTAAGCCGATTAGCTGACTTGGTACGGCCATTGCGGACTAACCGGTGCAGCTGACGATCATCCCTCCTTGTGGTTCTGCGGGGACGTCCTGGCCTTGGTATTGGAGTCGGGACACCCCTCTGAGCATTTCGTTTCAGGATCTTTAACACCTGACCTTGAGTGATGCCATACTGCCGAGCAATAGCATGCTGTTTCATGCCGTAATTTCGTAAAGCCACCACTCCATGACAAACAGCATTGTCGAGTTGACGGACCATCTCCAGAGGAAGCGGCAATAACTTTTAGAGACGTGCAGCAGTTGTTTTCCACTAATACAGAACGCAACAACCCTTGTATACCCGACTGTGAAGCCAATCATCAAATGCACCTGTCCGTACATTTTGCCATGCCACCTGTGATATAATCCTGTTGTTGACTTCTTGCTGCGACAGACAATCAGTGACATGGTTCTTTTAACAAATAAATCACCAAAGTGTAAAAGAAACTCACCAGATTGATATACTGAGTAAAGAAAGTAAACCCAAGTCAAGAAAAAAAATATATTCCATATTAAATGCCAAGTCTGTATATACCTGCACCAAGTTTGACTAAGATCCCTTCAGACGTTCTTAAGTTATCACGGTGACAAAGTTATTGCAACTCAACATGACCTCTGATCTTTGACCTCTTGACCCAAAAATCGAATCAGTTTATCTTTGCATCATAATATATAATTATACCAAAATCTGGTGAAAATCACACGACTGGTTCACAAGTTAGCTCGGTAACAGAATTTTTACCTGACGGGACATCTGACATTTGACCCCAAAATCTAATGAGGTAATCTTTACATCATTATACATACCTGCACCAAGTTTGACCAAGATCCCTTAAGGCGTTGTCAAGTTATCGCGGGAACGAAATCACATCACGGCCGGACAGCCAGACGGACAACATAATGCCTCCGGCGACTTTGTCAGCGGAGGCATAATAATGATAAGGCAGAAACTCTGATAATAGATTCTTCGTTCATATTGGCAAGTGCCATACATACCATCTCAGAAAAGATGCAGCCAATGCTCCAGACGTCAACAGCTGTGGAATAGTACTTGCATCCCAGAAGGATTTCCGGTGCTCGGTACCATAAAGTCACCACCTGGAGGAGAGACAGTCTTGTCTAGCCAAGGCAAAGTAGACGTGGTGATAAAATGTGACGTGCAGGCACTTCATAACCCAAGACAGGTGTGTGTTAACCAAATAATGTAAGAAAACAAAATGCAAGGAAAGTGATAGCAGAGAATTCAACAATCGACCTCGTGGGTGTAAGTACGTAGAGGAAGTCCAAAAGCCCTAGCAAGACCAAAATCTGCAAGCTTTATGGACCCCTCAGCATTGATGAGCAGGTTTTGAGGCTTGAGGTCCCGATGCAGGATTCGGTGGGAGTGGCAGTAAGAGATTCCTTGCAGCAGTTGGAACATGTAGCTCTGGGTGGGAAGGGGAAAATGAAAAAACATTTGGAAGCAATATGTACCATGGGTATATATAGCCTTCAAGTTATTTATCTTTCATTCATTTGGTCTATTTCTGTAAAAGCTTAAATGCAAACAAGATACCAAAATGCAAAAGCTCAAATTTTCTGTGAAAGCTCCAGCATGAAATATAAACCAAAAAACAAACTACAAGTTCCCCACAATCATCAGAAAGTAAAAGAAAAACCAAAGCAATTCAGGTTGGCCTTTTAGAGTTCCCATTTGAACCCAGGGCACATGATGCCAATTTCCCTGGTTTGAATTCCCTTTCCAACCAACATTAAAGAAGTCAAATCAGACTTCTTTCAGGGCCATAATTATTCCCACGTTCTTGTGCGGTTGGCATGGGGGAAGTCTTTTGGCCCAAGTCTTTCACAAATGAGCTGGCCAGGCTGGACATTTAACCAAAAAGTTAGTGCATGAATTTGTAATTTGACCATGGTGCCGGCAATAGTTCACCTACACTTCACGAAGGATACCGTGGGATATTGTAGTCCACCAACCAATGTCAGCAGCTGGGACTCCCGGTTTAATGCCCATCCGACAAAGGATTCATTGATGAATGACTGATGACAGTTTTATAGCGAGGCGGGATTCAAACCCAGGCTAGGCAGCTGAGAGGTACATGTGTGTACCTTGAAGCCATCCAGCTAGCCCTTGTCAAATCAGACTGTATTATCGTTTTCGTCCGACATTTAATATTCCCACAAGTAAATTCCAAGTTCCTGTCACCTTCAGTCAATCATCATGCCAAGCCAGCCAGTTTGCGAAGGACCTGGGATATATGCTTGGATTGTTTTGTCAATGTGAATGACTTTGGCTGACCCCAAAATCAGAAGGGAATATTTAGGGCCATTAAAGTAGTAGTAATAATGTTTAGTCCCTTGTTACTTTTCTTAACAATTTACTGCCATTCCAAACAATCATACATTAATCCAATATTCCACAAATTATTTTTGCAAGATTGAATAAGCTGCATTGTGTCATACCAACATATTTCCTCCAGGATAATTGCAAATCCAGATTTAGCCAGGAAAATGATTGAATAAAACAGAGAATAAATAAATTAATAAACCTCACAAAAGCATTCGGACAAGTTCATTACCTCCACCACTGAAGGTGGACAGAGGTTAGATTTTAACCCCTCTTTGTCTGTGTAGGATATCTTAAAAGTTATGGATGGATTCAGACAGAACTTGGTGGAAATGTTTGGTGGGTGACGAGGACTAATTAGCTCGATTTTGGTTCAGGTTTTTGTATCCCACTAATCTGGCCTACGAGTGGAATACAAAACGTGAACTGTTCATCCTCGCGGAGGTATACACTCTACTGAGTGCTGTTCTAGTTTACTTATTTGGCAACTGTATGTTAAATGTAAATTAAACGAGAACTGCCATTTTATAACTGCTGGCAGTGCTGACTGGTTTCCTCCACCTTCCCGCTTTGATACAATCCCACTTTCATCGGACACGCTTGACACAAGACGTCCTCTTTATAACACTGAATTTAAAAAAAATTTTTTTAATGAGTGGTCCTCAGGGTCTTTGGAGGCCTCTGGTTCTTCGTGTTATTTTGGGGTATTTGGGGTATTTTGGGTTCTTGGTGGTCTTAAGGGACTTAAAGGTAAAATGGGTCTCAACAGTCCAAAGTGCCGAAAGGTACATTGCGATAGTACATAAGTAATAGACTACGTAATTAATAGAAAGACATCGGGACACGTGACAAGTGACGTCCTCTTTCAACACTGAATTCAATATTGTATTTTTAATATATATATATATATTGGGCTAGCGGTGTTGGTGTTGGGCTACACCAGGGGATCCCTGGTGTTGGGCTAGCGGCTAGGGTACCGGCTTAGGATCCTAGGATCCTGGGTTTGAATCCCGGTCGATCGCTGAATTAACGCCAGGGGGGTTGACTCAGCCTGTCATCCTTCCGAGGTCGGCTAATTGAGTACCAGTTCACTGGTAATTCCCTGCTTGTCGTAAAAGGCGACAAACAGGGTTGGCGGCAGGAAGGGCATCCGGCCGTAAAACATTGCTTCAAAAAGGGGACCGAAAAACAACAACAACCACGGTGCCCGAAAAAGGCCAACCCCCGCTTTGCGGGGAAAAATGGCCTCTAAAGGTGGTTATAATATATATATATATATATATATATATATATATATATATATATATATATATATATAAAGAGGTCCTCAGGGTCATTGGGGTCCTCAGCGTCTTTTTGGGGTACTCGAGGTCTTTTGAGTCCTCGGGGTCATCTGGTTCTTCGTGTTATTTTGGTTTATTGGTGGTATTCAAGATCGAGGCTCGTGTAAGAGCTAACATTAATCACAAAAAAAAAAAACGGACACATAAAACATAAAGAAAAGGGAGCAGGAGACGAGATGGGGAGAGAGGGGGGGAATCACACAAGTACAACATTTGAGAGCAGGGACATCTGGAGATCTGTGGGAGGGAGAGGGCTTGGGGGGAGGAGGCGTGGGAAGGGGAGTGGGGGGTGGGAGAGGTATAAAACACATGGACACTGCTAGGACTTCCAGGAAAAGTCGGTATTTCAAAAAAGTGGATCTGAGGTGAATCAACGGGGGTAGAAAAGATCAAGGTTTTGGAAGAAGGAAGAAAAGAGATGGTGGTGAACAGCTGTTCTTGGAGGGAGGAGTGGGATTGAAGAGAGTGAGGGAGTTTGTTCCAGAGGCAAGAGAAAAGAAGAATGAAAGAGTGAAGGTGAGCAGAGAGTCTTGGTTTTGGCAGTTTAACCATAAGACTGTTGCAGGCAGATCTTGTGCGACCTGAAGGAATATTTGGGGGACAGAGCCCAGAGAGAGCTGGGGGAGCAAGGCCGGAGAGGAGTCCATAGAAGACAAAGACCACCTAACTGCCTGTGGTGAGCGAGTGAAAGGCCCTCGGAGTTAGCTTCATCGCGGGAGATTCCAATGATTCTGAAAGCTTTGGTTTCAACAGCATAAAGACGAGCTAGGTGTGAGGCAAGAGCACCAGCGCAGAGGGGAGAGCAGTCTTCCATTGAGCTGCAGATGAAAGCCTTGTATGTGGTGAGGAGCTCAGGTGTGCCAAGGAAGGACTTCGCACGATGGAGGATGCCCAGTCAGCAACTGGCTTTGGAGGCCAGCTTGGAAATGTGGTTTTCCCAGGAAAGATCATGGCAGATAGTGAGACCCAAAAGCTTGAAGGAAAGAACTTCTTGGAGAAGATTGTTGAGAAAGTGGATGGGAGGGTTGTCCAGACGGTCTTTTCGGAGAGACATAGTGAGAGTGTGAGATTTGTCAGGATTGAAAGACATGTTCCACTTGTTTGACCAGTCTGTGCTTTTGTCCAGGTCTGCGGAGAGTGAGGAGGCTGCAGACTGCCGATCTGAGGGATGAGGTATGGAGCGGCAGAGTGTGGAGTCATCAGCAAAGAGATAGAGAGGATTTTCAAGTGAGTCAGAGAGATCATTGATGAAGACCAGAAAAAACACAGGGCCCAGAACACTGCCTTGGGGGGACTCCAGCCTGAACAGGAAGGGGAGATTAGAGAAACCCATTCAGGGCCACACATTGACTACGACTAGAGAAGAAGTCCGTAAGCCACGAGTGGAGATTTCCATGGATACCATCGGAGGAGAGTTTGGTGAGCAGAGCAAGGTGCCAGACCGTATTGAAGGCACATGATATGTCAAGGGAGACAGCTCTAATTTCTTGTTGAGAAGAGACAACAGAAGAAGCATGTCCAGAGTACAGTGACCTGGTCTGAAACCAAATTGATGATCAGAGATCAAGCCATTGGAAAATAGGAAGGATTTGATATCCGAAGCAATGAGGATTCCATGACTTTGCTGATACTTGAGAGCAGGCTGATTGGTCTGTAGTTGCAAGGTTCTGTTTTTGCACCTTTTTGTGTAAAGCGGTGATGTTGGCTGTTTTCCAAGCTGATGGCAGATGACCTTGAGCAAAAGAGAGGGTGAAGTGAACAGAGAGAGGGTGTGAAAGGGCGGCAGAGCAGGATTTTAGGACCCGTGGGCTGATGCCGTCTGGTCCAGTTGCAGAATCAGAGTCGAGGATTGACAAACTTCTCCACCTTGTCAGGAGAGGACACAGGGTCCAGCAGCAGCTGGGTACGACTGGCTACAGAGAGAGACGGGTTTGGCACACAAGATTTTGAGGCAAACACAGAGTTGAGGCATTCAGCTTTTTCACTTGAAGAGTCAGCTGTGTAGCCGTTTGAGGTAAGGGAGGGGATGGAGGGGGGAACAAACACCAGAAACAGATTTGACCAGACGCCACCAGGATTTGGAAGAGGGAGACAGATATGAGAGTTCAGTCTTGAGAGGAGATGGATATTGTTCCCTGGCTCTCCTGAGGGTAGACACACACTTGTTCCAGGCTTTGTAAAAGGAAAATGAGATTGCCTTCCATTGGATTTGCTTTCCAGGAGGTGAAGGCAAGTTGTTTCAGGGAGACTGCCTCACCACAAGATTCCGTGTACCATGGACGGGAGGAAGGGTATGACAACTGAAGACGAGATGGAATAAATCTGTGCATAAGAGAGAGCAATTTACTTTGGAAGAATTCCCAGGATGAGTTGATGTCAGAGGCAGTAGAGATGGGAGACCAGTCCAGATGATTGATGGCTACTTGAACACCGTTCCAGTTGGCCTGAGTAAAATGCCAGACTCGTCGACGCTGAGGAGGCTCTGTGGCCAGAGAGATGATGTCCAGAAAGCTGTCCACTTTAACAAGCATATGGTCAGATGAACCGATTGGAGCAGAAGAAGAGCAGCAGACATTTGCAGGGAAGTTTGTCATAACCAAGTCTAGAAGACAAGACGCTCCGTTGACTGAGGTCCGGGTCGGGAAATTGACAGATTGTGTCAGTCCCAGTTGGTCGCAGAAGTCCTTTGCTGAGGTGCCATGGCTGGTGAGAGGTACCCACACCCAGCCAACTGGCATGATGACAGTTGCAATCACCACATATGAAGAAGAGAGAGTTGGGATGAGTAGATAGAAGTTGGTCGTAGATGGAGTCATCACTGTTTGGTGGATGGTACAACACACATATGAACAAAAGCTGGGAGCAAAAGGTGGGAGCAAAGGGGAAGCCGTAGCCAGAGGTACTCCAGGGGGTGAGGTGGAGAGAGGGCAGTGCAGGGAGAGTGAGCAAGAGAGTTTTTGATAAAGATAGCAACCCCACCTCCAGGACGAGGCTCAGGTCTATCATACCGGAGGAGGGAGTAACCAGGGAGAGATATTAAGGATTCAGAGACATCTTGAAGGAAGAAAGTTTCTGTTAAGCAGATCAAGTCTGGTTTGTCAGAAGCAACCTGTATGGAGAGATCAATCAGGTTTGAGTGAAGGCCCCGGATGTTTGAGGTCCATACCGTCAAGGAAGAGGAAGGGGGAGCATCGGATACAGGACAGGGAAGGGGCGGGGTAGGGTAAGATGAGGAAGAGGAGGAGGAGGTAGGGAGAACTGTTGATAGTGTGTGAGAGATTTCAGAAGAGCTAGGAGAAAGGGAAGGATGAGGAGGATAAAAGGTTTGATGGTGATTGGGTGAGGCACAGTGAGGTGTTGTTTGAGGAGGGCAGAGCGAGGAACAAGGTTGGAGGAGATGGAGGTGAGAATGGAGAGGAAGCGGGGAGGCCGCTTTGAGGAGGAGGGGTGGGAGGGGAGAATTGGAGAAAAAAAGGAGGGTGGGGAGATTTGACGGGGAGGGGAGAGGAGGGAATTTCGGAGGAGCTCGGGTGAGGAGGGAGTTTGGGAGGGGAGAGGTGAGGGGGGAGTTGAGGAGGCGAGGGGTGAGGAGCAAGTTTAGGAGGGGGGGGGAGTTTAGGAGGATGGGGCAAGGAGGATGATTTGAAAGGGATGGGCGAGGGGGAGTTTAGGAGGGGAGGGATGAGTTTTGATTTTCGAAAGTGTTCGACGATTAATGGAAAACGGAAAACGAACATTTATTGCAAAATGAGTTTCTTGTGATTTTCGAGTCAGAGATCCGTTTGAAAACGTTGGAGGAGGGGTGGAATGCAGGTGAGTTTAGGGAATGCAGGAAGGAAGAACTGGAAGAGATTGAATTTTTATTTGAAATGAAGAGATTTGGTCAGCAAATTGAAAGCAACCTTTTAAAGAAGAAGTAAATAAAGTGTGTTTATAATGTACAGCAGAATACAACACTTCAGGGGAAAGTTTAAACATTTTTAAACTAAACCGTGAAAACTATCTGGGGAAATTCCCTAAATGAGGGCATGAAGGATTCCTCAGGGGGATTAATGATTCCAGCACAGGTTCAGAATCAGGAACAGAGGAATAGGAGATTGACAGCCAGGAGAGCAGAGAACGAAGGAACAGGGAGGTGTACAAGCAAATGTGTTAGTACGGGAGGAGAGGCCTACTTTTTAAATTATTCGTTAAAATGTTTTTTTGAAGGTTTGGTGAAAGTGGATCAGAGGAACAAGGAGAAAGTTGGAGTATGGTGAAAACTAGAATTGGAAAGGTGTCAACTGGAGAGGATTGAGTTCTGAAGGAAGGAGAGAAAAAAAAATGGGTGGGGCGAAACACGTGGTCGAAGAACGAACGAACACGAACAAAGAAGGAAAAATGATTTTTTTTTTTGGAGCTTTTTTATTATTTTGAATTAAGACTTTAAACAAAGGGTAAGATGTTCGGGGAAGTATGGGGTGAAAAGAAAGACTGGAAAAAACAGTGAGAGAACCAAAGTAAATGGACCACAAACGACCGCCAAGAGGAGACAACAAAGCCTCGAGGGACCAGGCCTGAAAAACGCGGCAGGAAACAACCGACGATTGTTTCCAGGTATGCACGATTTACACCGAGATCTTCCGAGAAACACACAAGTAGGCACACGCACCGGAAAATAAAAATAGTTTTGACAAAATTACAAACGGGGAAAAATACTTAACTTTGAAAGCGTGGAGAGCTTAACGAGTCATGGGGGGGGGTCTTTGAAGGTCCAATGTGTCTCAACAGTCCAATGGGTCAAAAGGTACATTCTGAGTGTACATAATTAAGACGTACGTATTTAAGAGAGGATGCCACTGACTTCAAACAGCACATCCTTCATAGATATACTGAAAAGTCAAATGGCTGGGCAGTCGCCGACTGGGCATCCTCCGTCGTGCGAAGTCCTTCCTTGGCACACCTGAGCTCCTCACCACATACAAGGCTTTCATCCGCAACTCAATGGAATACTGCTCTCCCCTCTGGGCTGGTGCTCCTGCCTCACACCTAGCTCGTCTTCACGCTGTTGAAACCAAAGCATTCAGAATCATTGGAATCTCCCACGATGAAGCTAACTCCAAGGGCCTCTCACTCACTCACCGCAGGCAGGTTGGTGGTCTTTCCGTCTTCTACCGACTCCTCTCTGGCCTTGCCCCCCCCAGCTCTCTCTGGGCTCTGTCCAGCAAATATTCCTACAGGTCGCACAAGATCTGCCTGCAACCCTCTTATGGTTAAACTGCCAAAATCAAGACTCTCTGCTCACCTTCACTCCTTCATTCCTCTTTTCTCCCACCTCTGGAACAAACTCCCTCACTCTCTTCAATCCCACTCCACCCTCCAGGTCTTTAAAACAGCTGTTCACCACCATCTCTTATCTTCCCCCATCCAAAACCTTGATCTTTTCTATCCCCGCTAATTTCACCCCAATTCCACTTTTTTGAAATACCAACTTCTGTCTTGGAAGTCCTTGGTGTCCTTGTGTTTTATACTTCTCTCACCCTCCCCCCCCCCCCCCCCCCCGTTCCCACGCCTCCTCCCCACAAGCCCTCTCCCTGCCACACATCTCCCTGCTCTTAAATGTTGTGTGCTCTCAAGTGTTTGTGTGCTTCCCCTTCTCTTGTCTTCCGCTCCCTCTTTTTATATATTTTGTTTGTCTGGTTGATTTGTTTGTGAAGTAAATGTCAGCTCTTTCACGAGCCTCGATTCAGTATACAAAAAAAAAGAAAAAGATAACATATAGAGGTTCTTCTTCTTCAAACAATAACATCTGGTGGCTGCCAAACTAAGACCAATCATGTTTAAATTTTAAACACTTTTTCCCCTTGATGACAGCTACATTACATTAAAGTTTCACGTCGATCAATGCAGCGGTTCAAGAGATGGATGCTTTTTTTAGATTTTCATCAAATTATTTTTTGTGGCAAAACCATGGGACTTATGGCAACTTCCCAAATAACATTTTAACTTCCCGACATGGGGAACATTTCGATAAAGTTTCCACTCGATCATTTCAAAAATTAGGGAGGAGATAGGTTTTATCTTCAAAACGTCATAACTCCTTTATGCTTCAAAATGTTATTACTCCGAAACCATGTGACCTATGACATCACGGCCGGACGATCATTTGTTAGTCTTGGGCATGTGATCAATAGTGATCATGCATGCAAAGTTTGAGCTCAATCTGTTTAGCTGTTTCAGAGAAAAAGGGTTTTTAGTGTTTTTCACAAAAAAAAAAAACAATATGGCGGCAGAACCATGCGACGTATGACATCAAAAAAAATTGGATTATGAATTATTTTTTCACTTAGGTCATGCACAAACAATATAATCGTGGCATCAAGGGTTCTATTTGTCGAATTCCAACCTTGTAACGTTAACACTTTTAATATCCTAAATAAACATTTTTTGGTCCCAATGCAGAGTCCTTTAGAATGAGTCACGATTCCATTTTTCCCATTTGGCCGTTTCAGAGATATTGAGGGGCAAATTTGAAGTTTTTTTCCCCCCAAGATGGCGTCAATACCACGTGACCTATGACGTCATAATTGCCAGTAAAAATTATACAGGTCTAGCCAATCACTTGGTGAAAATTTCGTGCCAGAATAAACTATAGTAAAAGCAATACAATGGAGAGGAAACCTAATGATCGGAACAGTAATTAGGAATTTGAGGAAACCTAATTAGGAATTTGGCCTGCCATTACATCATTACTGAGGCAGGCTCTGCTGTTGCTGTATCCCTGCATATTTGGATAGGAATGTAGTTGCACAAAACTAGCAGTTCGCATTGACGACACAAGGTAATAAAAACAATTTAACCGGCGTAAAGGATCAAAAAGTGCAAACCTTTTTGGCTTTACCGTCAAAGCAAAATAGCATTAGACTTAGAGGGGAAAGGTCTTTCGCTCTGATCAAGGGTGAAGCCTGAAACATCAGTGTCTCATGATCTGTTAACGATAACTCCGACCATTTTATTTTCACATTTGAATAGCAATTTGGCGAGAGTACCAGAACACCATAGCTTGCTCTTGAGACCATGGGATCATAAACGTCTACAAACAAATTCTAGCAGACAGGAATCCAGCTTAGTGTCTATCTGATAGACAGTGTTCTCATTGATGCAACACCCTACTTGTGAAGGGTCACAGTTCATAGTCAGATAGGCTGGCCCTTAGCTAGAACCAGCCTCTCCCATCTTTTTGACAGGAGAATCTTTACAATGACAGCTGGTGGGAGGCATGAAATTTGGTAGAAGTGAAAACACAATCGTCATTTTAACTGTGTACAGGTCATATTACTCAATTAGATTGTTAAAATTAACAACGTGGGTGTAAATGTGTGGGTGGGTAACATGGGTGTAAAAGTTTGAGGTATTTTTGTTTTAACTTCGAGGTTTATTAATGGCAGCGTCACGAGGAGTTTCGCTTATGCGACAACTTTACCATTTTCAAATCGGAAATCCTGTCTCCATGGTGACTTGTCTAGTATCTCTGTCCAATGCAAATTAGTATCCATAACATTCACGACATCACCCTCAACTCGAAATATGACAATTTTTTAAATGTTAAACATGCAATGTGGTTACTTCTGTGTAGTTAAATCATAATATCAACCAATTAATACAAATCCTATTTCATTAAAATCCATTTTGGTTGAGGTTGAAATATTCTACGCAAATGGTATGTCGATGTATTAAGGGGAAGAAAAGAAAAAAGAAGGAAAATAAAATAAAATAAAAGCCACCCTGTTTGGAGAATGCTGGAAGTAGTTATCGTGACAAAATGGCCCTCACATCTGCTAACGATACCCCAAGGATAAAAAGTGAAGCGACTTTGTATGGAAATTGAAGTTTTACTTGTTTAGACCACGACAGTTATCTAATATCTCATGCTTCATGAAGCACACAAATCAGTCGGTGACTCGGACTCGAATCGCAAAATTTGTAGAAGACAAATTAGATTTAGGATTGTCTGGGGACATGCAACTCGAGTTTATGATAACCTACAGACAATGTTTGGAAAATAATCTTTGAATAAACGGAATTAAAACAGTGTTTAAAATAAATGGTAAATCGTGTTCAGTCATGGGCGGTTCAGTCAATGACGTATACCATGTACATGTGCAGCACATCAGCGCTCACGGCCACCGAGTCGCATACCGCTCTCGCCACTATGGTTAAAGGGCGTGTCCACTCTCCAGACAGCACACCACATCCATGCGGTAACCACCAGTCTTAACATACAACAACAAACAGGCATTTTAAGGCCATTTTCCCTGCTAGAGCAGGGGTTAGCCTTGCAGGCCCCATGACAATCTTCTCAATTTTGCCATATATTCTGCATCTCCCCTTGTTAACCCCCTGGCCCGCATTTCTTCTTCCACCACCTTTAGGCAAGTCTCGCTCGGTCTTCCCCGTCCTCTACTTCCTTCGACATTCCTTTCCATCACTCTTCTCAACCAGTCACTTTCATCCTTCCTCATCCTCATCCTTCGACATTCATTTCCATTACTCTTCTCAACCAGTCACTTTCATCCTTCCTCAACACATGACCAAACCATCTCAACCTGTTCATCTTCACAGCATCCATCACAGGCTCTATTCCCATCATCTTTCGCAATTCATCATTTGTCTTCCTCTCTCTCAACGATACTCCACACATCCACCGAACCATTCGCATTTCCAACCTTTCCAGCCTTCATTGCTGCTCCACATAACCAGTGGTAACTTCGTAACCAGACTTACCATGAGAAAATATTATTCAAACAATGAACATCAGTGTCGAGTCAGAAAGTTTCCCCCTGATTAGTAACCCCATGCCTGTTCCTTCCTTACATGCATGCGCCGACGGTCGATCTCCAGGATGGCTTGTAGTCTGCACTTCTGCGATTTGAATTTATTCATGGTGGCACACATTCCCAGTGGTCTCATTTGGAGAAATATTTTTTTTCGATAATTCGGCCATAAAAAGAAGCACTGTGAACCTAAAATGTGGCACAAAATATCTGTTGGCCTAATGGTTAGGACGGCGGGCTTGGGATCCAAAGGTCCTGAGTTTGAATCCCGTTGAATCAACACCAGGTGGGATTGAGGCTGTCATCTGTCATCATTCCGAAGTCGGCAAAATGAGTACCAGATAACTAGTTATAGAGAGGCATTGCATCAGCGGCAGATGCGCCCACAGAAAAATGATGCAACCAGCAGCCGGGTGGCTGCACATGAACCACCACAACCCATAGAAGTACGTTTATCTTTCCATTCTTGGAAAGGTTTACAAGTAAATGTGGGACTTAACACAGGTTCTAGAAATATTACAGTGACTTGAGACTTGTGCTCAATGCTCAACACTTGGCTCGATTGAACTATTCACATCTCTGCACAGTATACACACATGGTCTCTGCACACATGGCCGTGCATAGAAGACTCGAGTGAGAACACGCAATTTATTTGGTGTTAAAATACAGCCTAAAAGCATTTGAAACAGCTTTCCATATATTTTGTTTCAAAACCATGTAAAAATCAACTGAAGCTGGTGAAAGAGTACCAAAATCAGAGGAACGAGGTTTTGATCATCCCGTATCACCCACACCACCCGATATCGAAAACAGCAAGTCCACATGCCGACACTGGCGATCCCAGTCTGTGCAAAGTAAACCCTCGTCGAACGCAGGGGTTAGGGGTTAGGGTCCTGGAAAATGGAGCATTCGGCAAAACCATGTTGTGCAAACTTAAGGCCTTATGGGATACATGAATAGGGGAACTCGGCCATGGAATAATAACTTGTACATTATTTAGTTAATAAAAACCTCAGAGGAAATACCAATATAATATTGCATATGTACTTACTTTATAAACATTTATTCCCACTCATACAAGGGAATCCGCGTTGGGACGATCTGAGTTGGACAAGGGGTTAATTGTTTCAGGCTGGGGGATCATCATCAGCGGTGGGCATGTGGTGACATGAGAGGTTTACATTTGAAGTTTCCAGATGCGATTCCACAAAAAAATCCTTTAAACGATTCTTGAGACTTAAACTTATATTCTTATGCTGCCTTTTCTCCTTGGAGACGACAGTCCTGTATAAAGCTCTGTTTAATCAGTGTCGAACGCCTGTTCAGGGGAATAGCCTTTTCTGTTATAAAATCCAAGAAGTCAGGCTTGAACAAATGTGTATGGTGGACTCTTTCACACGACACTCATCCCACCATGCTACTTCATTGCCATCAATCAGCAGAGCTGTCCGGGTTGACACACACACACACACACACACACACACACACACACACACACACACACACACACACACACACACACACACACACACACACACACACACACACACACACACACACACTTCCTCCACCCCTTCTCCTCCCTCCCCCAGCTCACATTTTCACCCTCAACACACAATTCCTCTCCCTAACATAGTTTTTTTTTTTTTTTGCCAGAAAATACCCAGCATGCATCTCGTCATCTTGGACCCCAAAACTTCAATGGGCCGAGGCGGCCCCTGGACTTTGATTCTGACAGCCCCTGGACATTTATGGCTGACGATTCCATTAAAACATTTATGGCATTCGATTATTCGCCGATGAAGTCATCATTATCATTATTTTGTTCCGCATTGGGAGTACTTGACAATGTGCCAAGTTTAAAAAATTTCCATTCAGCGGTTTCGAAGAAATACCTATTTTTTATTATTTGCGTTTAATCCAAGATGACGGCCATACCACGTGACCTAGGACGTCACAATTATCATAAAATCATTCTGCATGGGTGTCACTCCTACGCTGAAAGTTTCGTCTCAATCGGACATGTGGTTGCTGAGAAAAACGAGGATTAGCCCGTACGGACGGACAACCAGAAAACAATGCCCCTGGCCACCTTCGGGGGCGGAGGCATAAAATAAAAACATCCATAGGGACAAAGACCAATAAAGATTTACCTTCACTAAAGGAAGAGAAATGCCGACTGGTGAAGATCCATCCATGAACCTCTTTAGATCCTGATCAAGGTACTCAAACACAAGGTACAGTTTCTTTTCAGTGTGGACAACATCCAGGAGCCTAGGTACACAGCACAAAGGTATCAGCCATTCAAGAAAGTAGAAAAATCAAGGGCAAGTGGGATGGGAATATACACGAGGAATAATTTTGTTGGTGCGGCGGTCAACCTAGTGCAAACAGTGCAAGTGATTTTCCACAATCATAGAAAATGGACGGAATCCACGGAATCGGAAATTCAAAACGTTAAACCGAATCTGAAATTGAGGGGGGGGGGGGGAAATTCACGACATCACCCTCTTTTGATGACGGGGGGGGGAATAAATGTAATACATTAGAGGGAAAAAAAATCAGATTGCAGCCCCTCACTGAGATGTTTGTTCACGTGTGTCTCTTCATACATATATGCGTGTGTCATTAGTTGTTATCTACATTTGGGGGTTTCAGGAGGTGGAACCGAGTCCTCATGGGACTCAAAGTATCTACCACCGTTTTGGTAAGGGATCACAGTTCAACAGACCAAGCTGTTCAACTTTTGCAGAGTTTTGTTCCGAGGGCTCTCTTCCGGATCGTCTCACTGAACCCTGTACTGCCTCCAGTTGTAGTTCGTTTGTGGTGACATTCCCAGGGATTGTTTTTAAATTTTAAAATCTGTGAAGTTATTCTTTATCATTCCTGTTGCTCCAATATTGGTGCACATCAGCCTCCAAGATCTCTTAATCTAATTTTTGATGTCCTGGCATTTGACTATTTCATTGAATTCTGTCATTTCAGCTAAAATTGCTGGGCACTGTGTGTGTGTGTCGGTATGTGTGTGTCGGTATGTGTGTGTCGGTATGTGTGTGTGTCGGTATGTGTGTGTGTCGGTATGTGTGTGTGTCGGTATGTGTGTGTGTCGGTATTTGTGTGTGTCGGTATGTGTGTGTGTCGGTATGTGTGTGTGTCGGTATGTGTGTGTGTCGGTATGTGTGTGTGTCGGTGTGTGTGTGTCGGTGTGTGTGTGTGTGTGTGTGTGTGTGTGTGTGTGTGTGTGTGTGTGTGTGTGTGTGTGTGTGTGTGTGTGTGTGTGTGTGTGTGTGTGTGTATTGCATCGACATACAGTGCCCTCCATAAGTATTGGACCAGTGAAGTCAGATTTGTTATTATTGCTACATACTCAAGAAATTTGGCTTCGAGATAAAAAGATGAATATGAGGCAAGAGTACAGAAGGTCAGCTTTTATTTATTGTTATTTCTATGTATGCGTGTTTTACCATTGTAGCACTTTTTATGTTCAGTCCCCCAATTTTAGGTAAGCACAAGTATTGGAACACTGCTGGCGACTTAATGAGTCAGCAGAAGCCGACCCATCACAGCAACTTGGGGAGGAGGAGAAGGAAGGAACAGTAGCCTTGGAGAACCTTCCAGGTCTCAGTGACTCGCCACTCTCCACCATCTACCATCTACCATCTACCATCTACCAGTGGGTTGTTTCATTTTACAAAAGGGTGATTTTTGGTCGTTTATTTTACATTTATTTACAGTACTGTATTACAATATTTACAATGTACAATACATAATATATCAGCAATGAAAAGTGTAAATTCACTTTTATGGGTTGCATTTAATGGAGGTAAAGGGACCTAACATACGATTTCTTACGAGATGAATTGATCCATTTAACGTCGTGGTTTTCAAGAACGTAACGTAACCGCGACGTTAACCGATGACCAAGTGTGCGTACATACATATATAATATATTGTTACAGATCGCGGTTTAGATGTTATGATGACCGAGCGGTGGTGTATTACCGCGACCTAACAGGATCCCTGACTCACCCGATTCACCCAGGACTTTGGCCGGATCGCACCGCAGCTAGTCAATGAGGGAAAAGACGAAAACGACGCAATGTAAAGAGGAAAACGAAGGCCAAGAAAGGTTTGGAAATACGACTGAATTTATTGACTATTTACACACAAGCAAAAAGAAAGCAGTCACGTTTATTTACAAGCACATAAGACGCAGGTGACACAGGGAAAATACTAGCTTATACAGACTTAATTAACCCAGGACAGAACAAACAGAACAAACTCACGTATACAAGAAGGATGGAAAGGCAGGAGGTGGATGGCTGGAGGGAGAGGAAAGGTCCAAGGGGGTCCTGCAGCTCAACCGGCGCGTTTAGCAGCCGCCGTTCCTTTACGGTCCTGCTCCAAACCGCCGTTCAGGCCCCCTTTGGCTGTTGGGTGTTCTTGCTGCGGCGGCCTCCGCTGCGTTCCCAGGACTTGTCTGACTCGTTGGTCCACACCCTCAACTCTTTCTTGGTCCCTCACTCTTTACCACCGACTCCTCACCGCAACCAACGCAACCACTTGACCACCACCTCTACTGACTGGCTCTTCACCACTCTCCACTTGACGACCGACTCTCAACCAACTCAGACCAACTCAAAGTGCATCTCCCCTGGGAACACCCCCGCCGTGGGTTATATAGGCCCCACCCCTTAACCTTTTCGAACCTCCCCCAAACGTTCTCTCCCCGCCCTCTCAAGCCAAACCCCTTGTTCATGGTTGGTCGAGTGGGGCTGGCTCACTCCTCCCCTCTCTGATGAGGTGGGGACCCGCCTTCCTTCCCCCAACCCTGCCTCGTGGTCAATGGCGGATGAAGGGAAAACCGCCCAACATGCAGTTGGCAATGCGAATTGCAATTGACGGAAAGGGGGGAATGGAAGTGTTGGGGAGTGGGAATGAAGGGAATCTATTTCTTTCACTGGTGCAATGGAGTATTTCAATTAATGGGAGACACAGCCTTACTCTAAAAACACATAATAAGAGATAACTATCAACAGGGGTATTCTATTACTTGGCTGACGTGTATGCTTGTGGACTAATTATGGGATGCCCTTTCACCTTTACACAGCTCCGGAGGTAGGGGGGCGCAGAATAAACAATAATCATAATAGTACAGCACACAATCAAAAAATATACAGTCCTCATCTCCGCAACAATATATATTTCTTCTTCAAGAAAGGTACTTCCAACAATAGTAAAACTAGATCCACTCCGCAAATTTGAACGAATAAGCAAGAGCAGACCCGGTCTCAAGTGACGTTTAACCCGCTTCACAGCAGGCTCAGGCCAATATTGTTGGAACTCCAGAACAAATCGATGTTGATGCTCCAGAACAAATCGATGTCATAATAGTGGATGCAATGTTCCTTCTGCACATCATTCAGAATCCGCCCGTCACATGGTAAGATTGCAGTAGATACATCTCGAGTCGTGTTGACTCTGTGTAACATGCACAACATGTACATGAGAACCATCTATAAAAGAGACAGAAAGGAACAGACATGGTGCTGCAGAGGTACCCTTCACAATCACAGGACACGAGCAGAAACGGCCACGGGTTGGCAACAGGAATGGAAATCTGCTGCCTTCAAAATGCAACTATTTCGATTCCTTGCAATAGAATGGAGCAACAGATCATATGCTGGGCTTCTTGATGGCCATCAAGTGTTGATTGGATTAGAAAACACATGCTATTCATTTACTGGTGGAGCTGGAAAGGACCTATGAGAAGTAGTGCCTTCCCAGGTGTGCCAGCATGAGGAAGCTGATTACAAGGATGATTTATCACTTCCACAAGAACAAGATGTTGGGCTGAGTGGTAACAACATGAGGACAAGATAAGAATCTACTAGTTTATTTTGAATGTAAATTCAAATGTGATTGATGCACTCCCTGGACTTAAGGGTGTAGTACTGGTGAACAGGTGATGTGTTTTTTTTTTTTTTTTTTTTTTTTTTTTTTTTTTTTTTTTTTTTTTTTTTTTTTTTTTTTTTTTTTTTTTTTTTTTTTTTTTTTTGTTTTTTTTTTTTTAGCTGAACAGTTTCCTTATAGTCTTATAAACAAGAATCATACTATTAGAGGTCATAGAAGTACCCCTAAATATTGAAAAATTTAAATTTAAATTAAATTCAATATAATATTTTGCATTTTGCATGCATGAAATTTGTTATAACTTTAATTTGCATCATTCTTTGGGGCTGAAATTTGGACAGGATATTCAGAATATCACTTCCTTTAAAATGATGAAGGCTTTTGTTTATAGCAGTAGCCATTGTGGATTTATTGAAGGACAACCAAGTTTTATCTGGTAATTGGCATAATTAGCTAATTAGTGAACATTTGACATAATTTCACAAAATCCTCTCATCAGGTAATAGAGTAACTAACACATGTATAATACATGTACCAAGTTTTGTGTGAAAAGAATGATAGGTGACATAGAAGATAGAAGTAGAAATGTGTTCTTTGTTTTTCCTTGTTTTTTATTGACAGTCTAATTTATGCAAATTATATGCATGTAATATGACAAAGAAGCGTTGAAACTGGTCTGAGTTAAAGCCAAGATTATATCTTTCAAGAAAAACTGAAAATTAGATATTAACTTGACTTTGCTTTTGTGTAAAGGCCTCTCAAAGGTACCTATGTAGTTTTCTCAATTTTTCACCAGTACTACACCCTTAATGCATTCACCAGATATAATGTTACAGTAGCATTCATGAATACTTATATATATACGAGGTGTGTTCAAAAAGTATCCGACCTTTGTTCATAAAAAATACTCATATCCAGACACAACAAACTTATACTAATCTCCTTCAAAGTAGTCCCCTTGGGCTGCCACACACTTCTCCCAACGGTTCTGCCACTGTCGGAAGCAGCGCTGGAACGCCTCTTTTGGGATGGCGCGCAGCTGGTCCGTCGCATTCCGCATGATGTCAAAAAAGCAAGGCAGGTCCGCAGCAATGTCAAAGTCATGCTGACCGTCTTCTTCGACTCGTGGCGTGGTTCATCACGAGTACGCACCACACGGCACAACCATCACCATGGAGTATTACCAAGACGTTCTGCGTCGCCTTCGTGACGCAAACGGCTGGACCTGTGGGCAGCGGGCAATTGGCAGCTCCATCACGATAACGCACCCGCCCATTCTTCACATTTGATAGAGTTTCTTGGCCAAACACAACACACCTGTGCTTCGTCAGGCTCCCTACTCTCCCGACATGGCTCCGTGTGACTTCTGGCTTTTCTCCAAGCTGAAAATGCCCCTGAAAGGGACCAGATTTCAGTCCAGAGAAGACATCAGTGCTGAATTACAGTTCCCTGTGAGATGAGTTCAAGTTCCCTGTGAGAGTGAGTGGAGTTGAGTTGAGCTTGAGCACGCATGAGAACGCGCCGCAGAACGAGTGCATTGAATTGCGGTGATCGAGATTGCACACAAACTTTCCCCGTGCCCCCGTGCCCTGCGCTCTATTAATCGCGCGCTCGAGAAGACGACCCGTGCCGGGCCACAGACGCGCGATCTCCTCCTGCCTGCCTTCTCCAGCGTACGTGCCGTGAACATCAGAAAGCCACGGCGGGCGAGCTGCCCCGGAGCGACCGACGGCAAGGCGCGTTTGGCGCGCGAACTTCTTCTCTTCTTCTCCCCGTGTGCATGAGTGGGCCCTGTGTCTGGGCTTTAAGTTAAGATCGATTAGGGTTCTGCTCTGTGTCCCCTTTCCTTCATCCTGATCATTGTAAATAATAATCAATTGTGTTATTCCTTTGATTTGGCTGTTCTCGTCCCTTCCATCAATTGGCTTCGCATGGTACGAATAGAACCGCTCGAATTGGGTTCCATAAAAGTAACAGCATGCGTCACGTGATACGCATACCGCTCGGGCGTACTCGATTAAGCGTGGCTTGTGCGAGGTTCGGTCCCCGCTTTCGCGGCAGCGTGGGTATGTACGAAGTTGTCCCGATACCCTTTTTCACGCTTGCTTTGGAAGTGGCGATTCGGCCTCGCGGACCCGAAGACCCAGGGGGAAAAAGGGGTTTAACCCCCCCTCCCCACTCCCCTTGTAACGGGAATGGGCTTCGGGAGATCCGCAACAATATAAATAGAAAAAGGGAAGTGCAGGTCACTTGAGATACTGGAAAGAATGATTGAAGCCTATGCTGAGGTATTCTCTCGTTTGGATGAGAGCACTTATCTTGCAGGATCTCATCACTGGCCTGGAAAAGTTTGTCTATGCACTGTATGGAAAGGGTCACATGAGCAATGTTGGTGATGTATGATATGCATTAATCTAACAGTCTTTTGTTCTGTTGGTGGTTGGTGTTGGTGTTGGTGTTGGTGTTGGTTGCCTGTTGCAACAAAAGCCTGGTGTTGGCTTAGCGGTTAGGGTGCCGGCTTGGGATCCTAGGATCCTGGGTTTGAATCCCGGTCGATCGCTAAATTAACACCAGGGGGGTTGACTCAGCCTGTCATCCTTCCGAGGTCGGCAAATTGAGTACCAGCTTGCTGGGATGAATGATCCCGGTGTGTACCCCAGTTTAGAATAGGTACACCGTATCCCTGCGCATCGTAGGAGGCGACTAAGGGTTGGCGCTAGGAAGGGCATCCGGCCATGAAAACATTGCCTCAAAACAGGGAACCATGATTGTTATGGGGCCCGCAAGGCTAACCACTGCTCTAGCGGGGAAAATGGCCTTAAAACGATCATTCAACAGTCTTTTGTTCATCCATTTTGTTTTCCCATCGCTCAATCTGAGCATTAATCTGAGCATTAATTTGACCCCCTAATTGTTCAGCCAATCGTTCCGTTAACCTTTGCATCCAGGCCTGGTCGGGTATCGCTGCCGTTCCCATTGTTCCCCGCTCCCCCATTGGGGAGGGGGGGGTGGACTAATGCTTGGGACGGGGGAGTTCCATCTCTATTCTCATATCCCTCTATCCCCGGCTCACTTCCAAATTCTCCAGCATCCCCAACCCGCACGGCCATCTCACTCGCTTCCGCCATCCGCGGTGAAAAAGTAGTTCCCCGCGCGCGTATTTTTCGCTCAGAAAAAAAAAATCAAATTAATTTTTCCGAAAAATGCGATATTGCGCTTCGTACACCAATAAACTTTAAAAATTTGGACCTCGGTACTACAATTACCTCCCCCTCGACATGAGAAAGGCAATCGTTAAAAATTTTGAATACCGAAAGCTGAGCACAATTTGCCCTCAACCAGTGTCGAACTCGTAACCCTCAAACACAAAATGTCCGCCGAGTCAGAATCCTACACTCCTGACACCAATTGTCGCGTTCCTGGTGATTAAAAACTTTCCAAGGAACGGATAGCCAAACAAGCTGTTACTCTGAAGCATTCAGTTCAAATGTACGGCGGAGTTAATACACGTGGGGGAGGGGGTTGTGTGGAAAGGGGAGGAGGAGGAGGAGGAGGAGGATGCTGAAGAGCACTTACCTGCACGGATCACACTGGCAGTCTCCAAATCCTGCAGAAAATAACTCGCACTAAACGGATTTAAAATGTACAAAAAGAAACAGGTTTTATTAAAAGAAATGCCGGTAACAAAGAAACGCACGATCAAATAAATTCCTAAATTGGGACGTCCCCACAACCAGACTTGAAACACGGACACAGGGAAAGGTAACTGAAAATAATGTGTGTGTGGGTGCACTTAACTCTGATCACTGGTGGGGTCTCATCAGGGGTCAAGGTCGTCAAGGTCGTTGGCGGGAACCGCTCGCTCGTTGGCGGGAACCGCTCGCTCCCGCGCTGCTAGGCCTCTGCACGCCTTCGCTCACGAGGCCACGCCCACCGGCGCGCAACATACCTTCCGCGCAAATTGAACGGGCCGCGTGCAGCTCGCTCCTCCAGCCGGGCCTGTCCCCGTCATCCCCGGTGGGAAGCTGCAGCCCTCGGTCCGCGGCCCTGCCCTTTTCCTCTGCACGTCCACCAGTGGTGTCTCCGAACACGGCCGGTCCGATCGCTTCCTTGAGCCTGTGGTCCAAGCACGATCGTTCGCTTTATTGTCCAGAACGAGGGAGACAAATGCCGACTGCCACGATCGCAGAGAGCAGAAAGAAGCGAAGAGGGCGAAGAGAGAGTGTGCGCAGCGAAGAAAAGAGAGCGAAATGTCCACTGGCGCATTCGTTTATCACC